>NC_025993.2:35691286-35818015 GCF_000442705.2 Elaeis guineensis
TAGTTTTCAAAACAATCTTCTATGGACTTAATAGGTTTCTCAGATGCAGACTTTGCTGGATGCAAACTTGATAGAAAAAGTACTAGTGAAACTTGCCAATTTCTAAGAGTAAACTTAATCTCCTAGTTTAGCAAAAAGCAAAATTCAGTAGCTTTGTCTATGACTGAGATCGAATATATTACAGCTGGAAGTGCTGTACTCAAATTCTATGGATCAAGCAATAGCTCATAGATTTTGGTATTAAATTTAAAAATATCCCCATAAAATATGATAATACTAGTGCCATCAATTTGACTAAAAATTTAATTCAACACTCTAAGTCAAAATATATTGAAATTAGATATCATTTCATCAGAGAACATGTTCAAAATAATGATATAACACATGAATACATAAACACTGAAATCAATTAGCTGATATTTTCACCAAAGTACTTAATGAAAGTAAATTTTATGAAATTAGAAAAGAATTGAATATCTTAGACCCTTCTGCTTGAATTTTAATCATAATTTTACTCTCAAAATTTATTTAAAATTTTTTGACTTCATTATCTTAATTTTGGAAGTCATTCTATCATTTTTTGAGAATTTTTTAAGATAATTAAAATCATCAATGCTATTCAGATATTTTTTTTGATTTTTTTCATTGAAATATTCAATCAAAAATCATATCAAAATTTATCTAGACTCCTAATGATCCTCTCAACTTGATATGACTAATTTCAATTTTTTTAGTTTGAATTTTCTTTCTTTTTAAATAATTTCTTCATCACCTGATGCAACTCTGGATGGGGCGTCCCAATCATGCTAGTAGGCTCTCTTTAAGTGAGCCGATCTGAACCCTATTCCATTAAAAAGGGGTTTCGAGATGTCTCAAATTCAAAGACTCTTCTTCTCCCTCTCGTCCCAATCTAGGAACCTCATCCTAAAATCTCCCAAAAATTCCAAATCTCTCAAAATCGAGATCTACTCTCTCCAAATTTACTGCTCTCATGGCTCATTTTCTTGATTTTCCCAAATTCTAAACTCTAACCCTTAAATCCATGAGAAACTTTCCAAAAATCATCTTTTCCACTTAATTTCAATTCAATCCGCATCCTTCTCCACCATCTTGACCATTATCCACCCTCTTCTTGGACATGGCCCCAAAATTAGAATGCCACAAAGAAGGAAGTCGGTAGATCCATGGAAGCAGAAGAAAGGAGGAGAAGGCAGCACATCAGCCAACCCAAGCATCCCCTCTAGTAACTCCAAGTAAATTTTCATTATCTGCAAGGAAGGTTGCTATGAGTGGAAATGTAGACTTCAAATTTTTGAGGCATGATGGTTTTTCAATTGAAGATAAATTAGTAAAGCAAGGGTGGAAATCTTTTCTAAGTTTGTCTGAACCAGTTTATATTAATTTGGTGAAAGAGTTCTACTCAAATTTGATTTTCACTGAGGATGTTATGAGGTCTACTGTAAAGAGAGTCCAAATTGTTTTAAATGCACCTAGACTAAGTAGACTGCTTCAGATGCCTTGTGAGGGTAGTTATTTAGATGAATTGCCTAAGATGAAGATTGGACTTAGGACCATACTAGGGAGAGATGATGTGAAGGCTCTTGAAGATTGAGGCCAAAGATCTTAGTGTGGAGATGAGGCTACTCCACCACATGGTGTCTAGGATTTTCTTCACCAGAGAAAAAGATATGATCTAATGATGGGGAGAGACATTTGTCTGATGCACCATGTAGTTTTAGAGACTCCCCTGAACCTTCCCTTCCTGATGATAGATGCCATGAGGGAAGCCTTGAATAGGTCTAAGGCTCCATTGCCTTATGGTATGGCCCTTACTGTTAATTTAGAGAGTCAGGAGTCAATTTTGAGGGAGAGATGTTTGTAGACTATCATATACTGACACCTACAACAACCACTCTCTTAGGTGCATGGGTTTTATGAGAGTTGCTGGCCGGTGGGTCAAGAGTCGAGCTACAGCTGTTGAGGAGGAGAGTGATAAGGAGGAGGAGAATGCTGAGGGGGAAGGTCCATCTTCTCCCTTGCTCAAGCTGAGTTCAGTTGTTCACTATGTTTCAGAGCTTGAGGCAGACACTCAGTCAGAGTTTTCCCATCTAGTCGTACCATACCTACTTTCAACTTGGGGGATGTTGATATGGGATAGCTTACTGAGAGGGTAGCAGGGATCTTATCAATCCAACAGTAGTAGTTCCAGGATCAGATTCTGCAGTAACTCCATCAATTTCAGCTGTACTAAGAGCAAATTCTATAGTAGGTACAAGCAGCAGCCACAGCAGTTTCATCCTGCCTCTTCGAGTGCCTTCTCTACTCTATCATTGGATTCATCCATTGTGCCATATATTTCCTCATTGATGAAGCTTCTATCAACATGAGTATTAAATTGGAGGGTGTGGAGAGCTCCCTTCTGAGATTTAGTGGCAGGATCTTTGATTTGGAGAGAGAGATCAAATAGATGGTAGATTCTCTCTCTACTAGTGTGGGCACATCGACTTCTTCTGCACCACAGATGGATGACCTGGCTCAAGAGATAGACAGACTTCACTCACAGCTTTGCTCTTCTCTCAAGGTGATTAGGACAGATATCAAAGACTCCAGAGATTTTGTGATAGCTGATCTGGATGGACTCAGACTTACTGTGAGGGGTATCCTGTCTCAGTTAGATGGTATTAGGACTTAGCTTCAATCTAGATCCTCTACATCTACTGAGCCTGCATTCATACAGCCCATTGCTTTTCATCCTCCTGCTTCTTCATCTCGGACCAGACCCTTCGATTGAGGACGAGACTGATCTTGTGTTATCTATCTTGATTTCGTGCTCGTTGCCCAGTCTCTCTGACTTTATTATTTTGTATTAGATTACTTAGTTATATTTTGTAGATTGGATGTATGAGAGCTTTATGCTCATTATGACTCTTGTAACCTCTCTTTTGGTGTAAATGAATGAGGTTGTTTCTATTTGACTCATTTCTCTTTGGATAAATGAATATTTATTATCATGTCTCTTTGGATGAATGAATGTTTATTATCAAGTCTTTTTGGATGAATGAATGTCTATTATCATTTCTTTTTTAGATGGATGAACGGATGCTCTATTTCTTTGATACTTGACCTAACACCTTGAAAATCTTATTCTCCTAATTATTCTTTTTGATGATGTCAAAAAGGGAGAGAAATAATGGTAAATGGTGAAAGTGGTGTATTTGTTATAAAAGAGAGGGAAAAATAATGGTAAATAAAAAATAATAATGGTAAAGGGAGAGAAATAATGGTAAATGGTGAAAATGGTGTAGTTGTTAAAATCTTTTGCTCTTTTAAGCTTTTTTTTTTTTTAAAAATTGCTCTAGGGAATTTCCTTCTTTTTTGACTGCTAAGCTCGGTCGCTAGGTCACACCCCATGCAGTACTCTATACTGATTCATCTATTTTTTTTTAACTCTGATACATCATTTTTTTACCTTTATTTTGATATTATTTAAAAAAAATTACTCTGATCAACCTATTTTTTTCCTAAATGCTCTACTAATCTTATTTTTTCACTGATACCAAATTGATTCGATACATCTATTTTTGATTTTTGCTCAATTTATCTCATTCTTGCCTTAATATCAAAATAAGAAAAAAGAAAGAAATATTTTCTTTCATATCCATTGCTCTGATACTAGAATCAAGGAAGAAAAGGAATTTACACTTTTTATATAAGAGAGGGGGAGATTTATTTTCAAATGATCAAAATAATCTAATTCATACAAGAAATGAGAGAATTTTGATCGAATAAGAACAATTCTTAGAAATTCTCTAATTCCTTCACAAATGATTTTAGCTAAATGAATTAAATCATTAAAATTTACTAAAAATATGTATATCATGATCTTCTATGTTGAATTCTTGGCATAACTCTTCTAGTGCTTCACAAATTCAAATTCTTTGAGCTTTAAAGATATTTTTTATGTATACTCAAATATTTTATCATCATCAAAAAGGAAGAGATTGTTGGTTCAAGAATTGATTTTGATGATCACAAACCATTTAAGGAGACTACTAATGTGTTTCCTATCTTTGAAGATTATTTTTATGATATTTCAAGTAGTCCAAGAGATTATATTTGAAAAACTTTATCAAGTGTGTCAAAAATTAAAGTTTCAGTAAGTTGGAGAAGTTTTTGAAGGCTTTTAGAGTGTCCAAATTGATTTGAATCCACTTAAGGGTGTTTGGAAGTATTCTGGTAAGTTTCAGACCTTAAATGCATGAAAAATTAGGTTGGAACAAAATGGGATGACCCATCTGGGTCATCTCCTTTCATTGGACAGTCGATATGCTTCATTTTGGCTCATGGCACGCAATGGGATGACCCTCCTGGGTGACCTATGTGATTGGGATGACCCACCTGGGATGACCCCTGAGGCCTTGAGACCAGAATAGAAAGCTGAACTTTCTGTCTGGCCTATTGGGACGTCCCATTGCCAGTGGGGCGCCCTATGGGATGTTCCATTCTGGGCGAGCTGCATAACGGCTAGTTTTCAGTCCATTTTTGATATATTTAATACACATTAAATACTCTCCAATGGCTCTAAACCAACTCTAAGATATTCTCAAGGATAGATAGTGATTATAAAAGCTCTCTTGAAGAGGAAAATCTAAAGTTTTCCTAGCATTCAAAGCTCACATCCGCATAAAGCTCATTCAGCCCTAAAAGAGAGAAAAGAAGCATTCAATCACTTCACCAACCACTCTCCAACAGCAATCAAATATGAAATTCATTAAGGGTGTTCAGCAAAAGTTTCTTCTCTTTGAGTATTATATTTATTTTGCATTCACTGTATCTATTTAAGGGGATTGTGTGCTAAATTTTTTGTACTCTATTTTTTTGAAATTGTATTTGGGTTTTTGAGTTTTGAAAAGTTCCAAAACTCATTTGGGTTGATCTGAATTCTAATCAAATTGTTGAGGGTGGTTTGTATCCAAAAAATAAGTGTTCTTGCTTGGATAGCAAGGATCAGAGTGTCCGACGTGTTGTAACTTTGAATCTATTTAGTGGATTGAATTCTTAAGTAGAGATTTGGGGACTGGATGTAGGTGCAATGTTGGCACCGAACCACTATAAATTTTTATGTTTGCTGTGTTTACTTTTCTTTACTTGTTCTTTATGCCATTTACTTGTATTCTTTCTTTTATATTTGAATTTATTTTTATTGAATATCAACCCATTTCACTCAATCTCTTTTACACATTGCTTTAGTGCACTAATCTTTTAAAATTTCAAAAAGATCCAATTCACCCCCCTCTTGGGCTCCATTTTTTAGCAACAAGATCTTTTGAGGAAGGATTCTTAAGAGGTCCTAGTAGAAGGCATATAAGCTATGGTGCAATCAGTTCTTGCGAAGGATGATCGGCAGCACGCTTAGAAAGAAGGTTGTAGCACCATATCAAGTTGGGAAGGATCCTGATCAATCCTGTGTGGATCACCATTGGAGGGCTTCTACTTTGAAGTCTCATAGAGGTCTCAAAATTATCAAATTGTGGTCTTCTCATTAATATATGACTTCTGGTCTCTTCCTGTTATGTATGTTTTTGATCGTTTGATTGTAATCATCAAGGGGTTCCTAAGGTTTTTTTGTTCTGATAGACTAGTTTAAATGTTAAATTTTATTTTTATTGTTGAATGTATGTTAAAAATTTTAAAATCTATATTCTACTGCATTATCGAAACCCAATACATTCCATGGGAGGCACTTTTTGAAGGGCAAAATTGTGAGACCCATGGTCAAAGCGAACAATGCCTCACATGCTAAGCCATGAGCCCTTGACTGCACACAAATAATAAAATGATTTTCATGAGAAGCTCTAAGAAATATATTTTTAGCAAATTTCTATTTTCTTATTAATTTGATGCCAATTCTAGCTTTGTTGAAGATAGTTTTTTAATTATTCAAGATCAATTGAAGCTTTTGCGAACCAAATATCAACTTTTCAACCATAAGCTTCAATACTTCAATCTCTTCTTAATTTTTCATTCTCTTCCACTAAAGACTTTCCAATTTTTTAATTTTTTTTCAGCCAAAGATTTTCTTTCTTTTAAAAGTTCATCTTTTTCTATCAAAAGCTTATTCTTTTCTTTAGTTAAAGCATATTTGACTTTTTAAGCTCTTTATTTTTTAGCTTTATCTTTTTGAAATCATCTATAAATTTATGAAAGGCTTCAAATAATTCTTCAAAAATAAATTTAGAGAAATTTTTAATATTTATCTTATCATTGTGAACCATGAGATAAAATTTGCAATACCCTCTTCTTCTTCTTCATCTGAACTTGAATTGTTGCTATCTCTCCAAATGGCCATCACAGCACTATTTTTTAGTGCTCTTGGGTTTGCTTCTGAGTAGGGGGCAATCCAGCTTGTAATGTTCCAACTTGTTACATTTGTAGCATATAACATTTCTTTCTTCACTATCTTGCTTCTTGCTCAACCATTTCTTCTTGAGGAACATTCTAAATTTCCTAGTGAGTAGTCCCATGTTTTCATCTTCACTTTCTTCTTTATCTTCATCCTTTAACTAATTGCTTTCTTTGGATTTGATAGTTAATTTGAATGCGATGGTTCTCCTCTTGTTTGATTCTTCTTCTTCCTCATTTTGGTGCATGTTCAACTCATGTGTTATGAGTAAACCAATTAATTCTTTTATGGATAGCTTGTTAAGATCTCTTACTTCTTGAATGGATGTCACTTTTGCTTCTCAAGCCTTCAACAAGCACCTAAGAATCTTGCAAACAGCTCATTGTTAGTATACATTTTACCCAAGACTATTTAAAGTATTTATAATATCAGTAAATCCAAAAAATATATCAAAAATTGATTTATATTGTTTAATTTTGAACAATTCATACTTATGAGCAAGTAAATTAATTTTAGACTCTTTAACTTAATATGTTCCTTCATGAGTAATTTTTAATCTGTCTCAAATTATTTTTGTAGAAACATAAGTAGATTTTTTATTAAATTCATTAACATCTAAAGAACAATAAAGAATATTTATGGGTTTATATTTAGCTGAGCCATCCTTTTATCAAACTCATCCCAATCCCTTTTTAGTTTGGGAGAGGGCACTCTATTAATTAAAATTATGGATGTGTAAAGTCAATTAGTTATGACTTTCCATATGTTATTATCTAATACTTGTATAAAAATTCTCATGTGTGCTTTCCAAAACATATAATTTGTGCTATTGAAAAGTGGTGGTCTCGACAAATGAGGAACCTACTGGGGTTGTCATGATCTTTAGTTCAAGATCACTAGATCAACAAACATATAAGAGTACCTACTTTGATACCAATTATTACCTAGAAGATTAGTAATCCAAGAGGGGAGTAAATTGAGTTTTTCAAAAACTTTAAGCAAATCTAAATCTGAACAATCATGTACTTTGAATAAGCTAGCTATAGTGCAAGTGATGTGTATAGAATATGCAATAGTGGAATTAAAATAATGAATGTAAAGTGAGAAAGTAAAGGCAAGCAAAGCCAAGCACAATACAAACATCAAAAATTTATAGCAGTTCGGTGTAACTCCATACCTACATCAACTCTCCAAGCTTCCTTTTGAAATTTTACTATAATCACCCTGATTATAATGTGATTGTTTTATCCGAGCTTACAATCAAATCTAATTGATTTTTTATACTCACCAACCAAAATCTGACACCAATTATTTTGGGTTCACAATCATTCCAGTTGATTTTTCAGACTCATCAATCAAAATCTTATAATATCCAATTTTAGACTTTGATGCACCTAACCTAAGTATTTTTCATCCCAAAAAAATTTGAAAAAAATTCAAAATATAAGAGATAAGAATTTCAGTACAAATAGAAAGATAAAAGAAAAACTCTTTTAAGCTCGATGAAGTTGCTGAAAGATCATTCTTTTGAAGCTCAACTTCTCTTCTTTTGAAGCTTGAGAGGTTGTAGTTGATGAAGGAATGGATCACTATTGAAAGCATACTAAAATCTCTACATTCAATGAAAGGAATATGCCCTACAAGCAATCAAAATTTATATTTTGATGGGTTTTCTTTGTAATCTTGCAGACTCATGTATTGACTCTTTAAATAATAAAAGATATTTTTCATCATATGCTGCATCTTACTTTTGTAATGATTATGATGAACTCTATAAATCAAGGTAATGAATTTAGAGTTATGATGAGATCATACCTATGAGTTCTAAAATCCTAAAAATCCTGATTTAGAATATTCCTAGTCATAGGAGCATTGAGAAGGGGATCAATATTCTGGATAGACTAGCACTTCCTATATATGCTCGATGGAGAGGGTGGCTGATCTCATATGCCACTTGTGTGAGACACTAATACAAAAAAGTGGATGCTCATTAGAGAATGAGTTCACTGAATTGATCTGACTTAAGAAACATCTTATGAAATTTACTTACCCGTCAAAAGATATTTTCTTACAGTGGGAGTTGTGCATATAATCCTTTGACCTGAGACTATCATAGAATCTTGTATACATGAATCCATATTTTTTGGTTCATACTCATTCATGATTTAGTCATGTATGGAGTATTTTGGATATGGTAGAATATATATAAAGATGGTGAGTAGGTCAATATGGAATCGATCACTCTTAGCAAGAGGAGGTCACATCCTACTTGTTCTGATCGATTGATGATTCAAGAAGCCTTTGATCAAAGTAGAATAAAAATTAGAAAGAGTTTTTAATATTTTATTAATTAAATCATCATATAATATTGAAAGAAATATGAGTATGATATTGGATTTGACATCATTCCATATCCAGAGTCATATTTGGGATGCAGAGAGATCGCAGGATCAAATTGCATGGTAACTTTTCACTGAAAGATATTTTTGATATTTTTACTAAAATTTTATATATTTTAGATAGACATGATACATTGCTAGATGTTAATCTTATTTTATAGGTTTGATCAAATTAAAGAGTTTAATTCAATTGCTAATTAGAAAGAGTTCTAATTGTTGAAATTGGGTTAGTTCGATTGGACCTTGATTGGTTAGATTAAATTCTAATCAAATCAAATTGACTTACACTCAGACCTATTGCTAGCTAGATATAGAACTTAATGGGTTACACATAAAAAAAATTGATCAGGGGTCTAATTGGATTAGATCATATTTGCAAAATTGACATGCTAGCACATGTTGCAAAAACTAGCTCCTCATTTCGAATTAGGTTCGAAATTATTTCTAGATTGGGCTAATTAAGGCCAAATTAATTCAAACCAATTTTAGATTTTAGTTGGGTTGGCCCTTATATATAGTACCAAAAAGTTAGAGCTAGAAAACTAAGTCTCCATGAGTCAATAATTTTTCTTGTGCATGGGTGCAGTTTTTGTGTGCAGAAATAGCTTTCACATCCCATGAGATGGGACGTCTCATCCTTGAGCTTATCCAATATTCCATGATGAAATAAATTTTTGAATGATTCTTAACTTAATTTTGAGCATAAATAATTTTTTTTTAAGTTAAAATTCTTTCTGATTTAAATGTGGAAATTCATCAAAGTTGGAAATCCTGTCAGTCTGATCCATGTGCCTGACCAAGAGTTCAACTTGTGAAGGACTCTAACCCATTTGTCATGCCACTTCTTAATCTAAGATTTTTTTCATGCCATTATAATGTTAACAACTTCATTTTTGGCCATTGGATGAAAACATTGTGTTGATGGGTGATGAAAAAAAATTATACCATAGGAAGCTGCACGACACATTAGAGAATCATCGAGAAAAATATTCCAAAGAGTCCTTCTATGTGAAGCATCTCTTGGATTTTTTTTGATGATTGCCATATGTTAAAATCTGTTAGATGGGTATGAGAATTCATCAGGAGGTGTGAAATTTTTGATAGATGTGAGATGGCACGTGGAAGGGCACGAATAATTCTCGAAGGCAATCCATCGCTAACTATTTAAAGGGGGGTGCGCTGGGGGATTAGATTCATTCAGATTTCCAATTCCTCCTTTCTTTCTAACATCTTCTCCCTATTGTCCAATTAGTCCCTTTCTTCTCTTATTAGGATAAGTCTAAAATAGTAAGGACAAGTCTGATTTTAGGATAAGAGTCTAGGAAGAGAATTAAGGAAGACAAGGAGAGAAGAAAGGTAGGGATAGGAAGGCTAGGAGAAGAAGAAGAGGATCTTGAGGTCTTAGTGTCTAAGAAAATTCTCAGTATGAGAATTTTGGAGGAAAAATCATCTTAAAGAGTTGGTGTCCTGATCATAGCCCTGTGTGAATCACCATTGGAGAGCGAACAATTGGGTACCTGGTGGAGGTTCTGCTAGAATTTGGATTAAGCACTGCAGGTATTCTTCTATAGCTTGAATTTAATTTTAAATTTATGTTATATATGATTGTTAATTATCAAAAAGATGCTGGTTTAAGAATTTTATATTTAAGATTTTTTAATTTAAATTTTGAAATCCATTATGCTTCCGCTGTGCATGCCCGTCCTAAAATCCTACAGTGGTATCAGAGCCGGTCTTGTTTGGTTCAATCATATATACATTATGTTTATGTGATGCATAGTATGATTTATACTATAAAATAATTTATGTCTTCTATTATACTTTCATATGATGATATGAAATGATGCATATATGATTTATCACTTCATCATCCTGACATAAGGTTGTCCTAGCATAACGGGGTTATGCTGCAAGGTTGTCCTAGGATGATGAATATTCATATGTTATACTTGCACATATAAAATATTTTAATGCTGACACATAAATTGGCATTATATAGTTAGAATGTGTATGAGACCAAATAAAAGCTCTCATTAAAAATTATATTAAGTGGTAGTGATATGCAACTATGGGTTAACCAATTCTTGATCAATTGATCAATTGGTGTCTAGAAAAGTGCTATAGGTGGTTCTTTAATTGGTTCCGTTGTCTGACCTAGTCAATTTATTGATGTCTAAGAAAAGCAACGGAGAGACCCCCACCTTACTTACCTGGCCAATTTGATTAAGCAATCTTGATATTGAAAAATCCTAATGTTGAAAATACTACTAAAAGACCTTTCTTCATGCTAAGTTAATGTTACATCATGAACTATGGCTAGTTTGTTATATTAACACAAGACTTGTCACAAGGATTGATATAACATAATCCTGGTGCATAGAAGATACTTACAGTAATTTTGAATGTACTGCTTTGTTATGTTAACACAAGGGCAGTTATATTAGAATTTGACTGTATTGAAATGAAGGATCTAATTTAACTAAAATATTATAGCTTGTTGTGTTAACACAAGGCTAATAATATCTTAAAGGCCAAGATATGATATTAAAAATTGTATGAGATGCAATTGGAAAGAGTTTTCTACCTATGAACTCATAAGAGTTTGTTGTGTTAACATAAGATCATTATGAGAAATTAGGGTCTCAATCCTATTAAGATAAATATGAAATATATCTCATTCATCATAGTAGAGGGTTATGATGTTCGATAAAATAGTGAGAGGTACAATTAAATCTAAAGATCTTATTTAATTATATAAGTCAACATGAGTTATTTGCTTATATAATGTTCTTTAATTATTATAGATTAAATTCTACAAATGATATTTTTACTATCATTGCGAGAAATTTTAGATTTCAACAAGTTGATCGGTCTCAATTATGTGAATTAGTTGAGAAATTTAAAAATCGTACTCACTCAGGAGAAGCTCTCCTATATTCTTGACATCTTCAAACCACAAGAGGTTAGGGATGATGCCACAGAAGAGGAGGTATCTACATACAAGATGTGGAAGAATGACAGTTTGACTATCAAGTGCATCATACTAGCCTCTATGAGTAATGAGTTGCAGAGGCAGCATGAAAGTATGGATACTCAATCCATACTCCTCAATCTTAAAGAGTTGTATGGAGAACAGAGTAGAACTGCTAGATATGAGATATCTAAGCAGTTATTCCATGCTAGAATGACTGAGGGATCATCCGTACAAGACCATATCCTGAAGGTCATTGCTCTGATTACTAGATTGGGTCAACTAGATTTTGTGATGGATGGAGAATTAAGTCAGAATTTGATTCTGCAATCTCTCTCCGAGTCATTCGCTCAGTTTGTCATGAACTATCACATGAACAAACTGAATACCTCCTTGCCTGAGCTGTTGAATATGCTTCAGACAGCTGAGAGCCATATTAAGAAAGAAAAGGCTCCACTTATTCTTGTAGGTAAAATCTCTAAGAAGAAGTCAGATTTTAAGGGTTCAAAGAAAGCATTAAATCCTAAAGGTGGCAAGATGAAGAAGAAGGAGAAGAAAGTTTCAGGACAGGATACCTACTTTCACTATGGCAAGGCAGGACACTAGAAAAGGAACTGCAAATTATATCTTGCAACTGTAAAGGTTGGTGCAAGTGACACACCAAATGATATATATGAGATACATACAATTTTGTCATTAAGTTCTTCCAATTCAGACTTTTGAGTATTGGATACCACCTGTGTTCTCAAATCTGTAAATCGTTGCAAGGGCTGCAGAACATTAGAGTTCTGAAAAAGAGTGATTTGGAGCTTTACGGTGCTAGAGGAGAGTCCATCCAAGCAGAGGCTGTGGGGACATATATGTTAAAGTTACCTTCTGGAAAGATTTTAGAGCTAGAAAACTGTTATTATATGCCTAAAATTATTAGAAATATTATTTCTGTATCGTTGCTTTTGCAACGAGGTTATGAAATAAATGGAAAGAGCAATAGTTGCTCAATTTTTTTTCTCATAAAATTTTTTGTCATGACGTTATTAATAATGGTCTTCTGATTCTATCTAATGACAATGTTTTTCATATTGATGAGAGTAAAAAGTGAAAGAGAGAAGAGTTGAATAATACTTTACTTTAGCATTGTCGACTTGGTCATATAAGTGAGACAAAGATTAACAAGTTATATAAAGAAGAGTTCTTTGATCCTTATGATTATGAATCATTAGGTACTTGTGAATCTTGTCTTATGAAAAAAATGACTAAGACTCTATTTAGTAGACATGGAGAAAGAATAAGTGAGTTATTAGGACTTGTACATACTGATGTATGTGGTCCTATAACAATAAAAGTCAGAGGAGGATACTCTTATTTTATAATATTCACTGATAATTTATCTAGGTTTGGATATGTGTATCTTATGAAATACAAATATGAATCCTTTGATAAATTTAAAGAGTATCAAAGTATGGTCGAGAAACAAACTGAAAAAAATATTAAAATCTTTCAATCTAATCTAGGAGGAGAATACTTATCAAATAAGTTTCTAGATCATCTTAAAGAAAATGAAATTCTCTCAGAATGGACCCCTCCCTATACACCACAGCTAAATGGTGTAGCAAAAAAGAGGAATTATACTTTATTAGATATGGTGCAGTCCATGATGTGTCTTACAGATTTGTCTATTTTCTTTTGAGGACATGCCTTAGAAACTGCTGTCTATATTCTGAACAGAGTACCTTCAAAATCTATGCCAAACACTCCATATGAGATATGGAGAGGAAAGAAGCATAATCTTAAGTATCTTAAGATATAGGGCTGTTCAGCTTATGTTAAAAAAATTTTAGACATAAACTGAGTGCTAGGATAGATAAATGCTTGTTTGTAGGCTATCCTAAAAAGAGTATAGGATACCTCTTTTACTATCCTACTGAACATAAGGTGTTTGTTAGTAAATATGACACTTTTATGAAAAAAGAGTTTATCCTAGAAAGAGACAGTGGGAAGAAAATTGAACTTGGAGAAGTTTAAGACCTACAAATGCAAGCACAAGATGATCCTCAACCAAAAATATTCATTAATGAAGAACAATCACAAAATATACCTCCTCTCCGAAAGTCGGATAGAGTGCGGAATGTACCAATAAGGTATGGGTTCAGTATTGAGAATAATAAAGCCCACATCATTGAGAATGATGAACCTTTGACCTATACGAAAGCCATCATGAGTAGGGACTCAGACAAATGGCTAGAGGCTATGAAATCTGAAATAGACTCTATGTACTCCAACCAAGTATGGATTTTGATTGATACACTAGAGGGTGTGACCCCTATTGGATGCAAATGGGTCAATAAGATAAAGATTGGAGTAGATGGCCAAGTTGAAATCTATAAAGCTAGATTGGTAGCTAAAGGTTTCAGACAAAAATAGGATATTGATTATGATGAAATATTTTCACCTGTTACCATGCTCAAATCTATACAGATTATGCTTGCAATAGCAACATACCATGACTATGAGATTTGGCACATGGATTGGAAGACCGTCTTTCTTAATGGTTATCTTGAGGAAGAGGTTTACATATCTCAGCCAGAAGGATTTATCTCAAAAGGGAGAGCAAATCAGGTATTCAAGCTTAAAAAATCTATTTATAGATTAAAGCAAGCCTCGAGGAGTTGGAACATCCGATTGGATGTTACAGTCAAAGAATTTGGCTTTATCAAAAATATAGATGAAACTTATGTATACAAGAAGACTAGTGGGAGTGCCATTGTCTTCTTAGTTTTATATGTGGATGACATACTTCTTATTGAGAATAATATCCCAATGTTACAATCGATCAAAACATGGCTATCAAGTAAGTTTTTCATGAAGGATTTGGGTGAAGCATCCTATATACTAGGTATAAAGATCTATAGGGATAGATCTAAGAGGATGTTACGCTTGTCCCAATCTAGGTACATAGACTTAGTGCTAAAGAGGTTTAGCATGGATGGGAGTAAAAGATGTTACTTATCCATGAGTCAAGGCATACATCTCTCTAAAAGGATGTCTCCTAAAACACCGAAAGAGAAAAATAGAATAAGTCCTATCCCTATGCTTCGACAGTAGGATCGATCATGTATGCTATACTATATACTAGGCCTGATGTTGCCTATACCTTAGGCATAGTTAGTAGATTTCAGGCTGATCCAAGAGAGGACATTGGAAAGCAGTGAAAAATATTCTTAAGTACCTGAGAAGGACTAAAGATATTTTTCTGGTATATGGAGGATCTGATCTAAAACTAGAAGGTTATTCTGACTCTAGTTTTCAATCAGACCCTGATGATAGTAAGTCCACTTCAGGATATGTCTTTACTCTTAATGGTGGAGCTGTTAGTTTAAAAAGTTTCAAGCAGCAGACTGTAGTTGACTTAACCACTGAGGCAGAATATATAGCTGCAAGTGAAACCGCCAAGGAAGCTGTCTGGATGAAGAAGTTCATCACTGAATTGGGTGTCGTTCCTGAGATTAAGAATCCAGTACCACTTTATTGTGATAATATTGGAGCAATTACTCAAGCAAAGAAATCAAGATCTCATCATAAATCCAAGCACATTCTAAGATGCTTCCATCTCATTCGTGAAATAATCGAAAGATAAGATGTTGACATTGAATGAGTAGAAATAAAAAAAACATAGCAGACCCGTTCACTAAGGCTCTACCACAACAGTAGTTTGATCGCCATCTTGATTGTATGGGAATAAAATATAAGGGCGATTAGCTTTAGCGCAAGTAGAAGTTGAAAGGAATATACCCTACAAGTCAATCGAAATTTGTATTTTGATGAGTTTTTCTTGTAATCTTCCAGACTCATGTATTGACTCTTTAAATAATAAAAAATATTTTTCATCATTTGCTGCATCTTACTTTTGTAATGATTATGATGAACTCTATAGATCAGGATAATTGGTTCATGGTTATGATGAGATCATACCTATGAGATCTAAAATCCTAAAAATTCTGATTTAGAATATTCCTAGTCATAGGAGCATTGAGAAGGGGATCAATATTCTGGATTAGCACTTCCTATGTATTTTCGACGGAGAGGGTGGCTGATCTGATATACTACTTGTCTGAGATACTAATACACAGAAGTGGGTGCTCATTAGATAATGAGTTCACTGAATTGATCTGACTTAAGAAACATCTTATGGAATTTACTTATCCGTCAAAAGATGTTTTCTTATAGTAGGGGTTGTGCATATAATCCTTTGACCTAAGATTACCATAAAATCTTGTATACATGAATCCATATTTTTTGATTCATACTCATTCATGATTAGTCATGTACGGGGTATTTTGGATACGGTAGAATGTGTATGGAGGTTGTGAGTAGGTCAACATGGAATCGATCACTCCTGGTAAGAGGAGATCACATCCTACTTACTCTGATCGATTGATAATTTAGGAAGCCTTTGATCAAAGCAGAACAAAAATTAGAAAGAGTTTTTAATATTTTATTAATTGAATCATTATATAAGATTAAGAGAAATATGAGTATAATATTGGATTTGACATCATTCCATACCCAGAGTCATATTCGAGGTGTAGGGAGATCGCAGGATCAAATTGCACAATAAATTTTCACTGAAAGATATTTTTGATATTTTTACTAAAATTTTATATCTTCTAGGTAGATATGATATATTACTAGATGTCAATCTTATCTTGTGAGTTTGATCGAATTAAAGAGTTTAATTCAATCGCCAATTAGAAAGAGTTCTAATTGTTGAAATCGGGTTAGTTCGATTGGATCTAGATCGATTAGATTAAATTTTAATCAAATCAAATCGACTTGCACTCAGACCTATTACTGGCTAGATGTGAAACTCAATGGGTCACACATAAAAAAAATTTATCAGATATCCAATTGGATTAGATCATATTTGCAAAATTAACATGCTAGCACATATTGCAAAAACTAGCTCCCTATTTTGAATCAGATTCGAAATTGATTCCAGATAGGGCTAATTAAGGCCAAATTAATTCAAACTAATTTTGGATTTGAGTTGGGTCATCCTTTAGCTATATGTACCCAAAAATTTGGTCCCAGAAAACCAAGTCTCTGTGAGTCAACAATTTTTCTTGTGCGTGGGTGCAGTTTTTGTGCGCAGAAACAACTTTCACGTCCCATGAGATGGGATGCCTCATCCTTGAGCTTATCCAATTTTTCATAATAAAATAAATTTTTAGATGATTTATAACTTAATTTTGAGTATAAAATTTTTTTTTGAAGTTAAAATTCTTTCTAGTTTAAATGTGAAAATTTATCAAATTTAAAAATCCTGTCAGTCTGATCCATACCCTGACCAAGAGTCCAACTTGTGAAGGACTCTAACCCTTTTGTCATGCCACTTCTTAATATGAGAATTTTTTCATGACATTATGATGTTAGTGCCTTTATTTTTAGCCATTGGATAGATAAAATTATATTGATGGATGGTGGAGAAAAATTATGCCATAGGAAGCTGCGTGATGCATCGGAGAATCATCGAGAAAAATATTTCGAAGAGTCCTTCTACACGAAGCATCTCTTGGATTTTTTCTCGATGATTGCCATATGTCAAAATCTTCTAGATGGATATGAGAATTCATCAAGAGGTATGAAATTTTTTGATGGATGCGAGATGGTGTATGGAAGGGGCATGAGTAATTCTTGAAGGCAATCCATCGCTAAGTATTTAAAGTAGGGTGCACCGGGGGATTTGATTCATTCAGATTTTTAATTTCTCCCTAGATAATTAGTCCCTTCTTTATCTTATTAGAATAAGTCCAAAATAGTAAGGACAAGTCTAATTTTAGGACAAGAGTCTAGGAAGAGAATTAAGGAAGACAAGGAGAGAAGAAAGGTAGGGATAGGAAGGCTAGGAGAAGAGGAAGAGGGTCTTGAGGTTCTAGTGTCCAAAAAAATTCTTAGAGTGAAAATTTTGGAGGAGAAATCTTCTCAATGAATTGGTATCCTGATCATACCCCTGTGTGGATCACCGTTGGAGGGTGAATAATTGGGCACCTAGTGGAGGTTCTATCGAAATTTGGATTAAGCGCTGCAGGTATTCTTCTATAGTTTGAATTTAATTTTGAATTTATATTATATATGATTGTTAATCATCAAGGAGATGCTGGTTCGAAGATTTTATATTTAATATTAATTAATTTAAAATTTGAAATCCATTATGCTTCCACTGTGCATGTCCATCCTAAAACCCTACACCGTGGTGGTCTCAGATCGGAGGGATACTTATATCCATACCCTTCATGAGCTACTCTTGATAGTAGAGTGCTCAGTATATGATCACGTTCGATGCGAATGTACTCCTACATTCCATCTGCATGCCATAATAGTATCTTCACACTCCTTGGTTAAGAGGACAACCAACTCATATGGCATGCAACGACCTATACTCGATAATGCTATCATCCTATTAATAGCATATCATTTGGTCATGAATATTTTTAAGGACTTAATGACAAATTCTCTTTTGTCGATTAATTATAGTCCTAAGGACTTCATTACAATACAGGAGTTCAAAGATGGATAATTTGTAATAAAAATATTAATTAACTTTTATTAATAAAAATTATATATAATTTACAAGATAAACACAATCATCAACGATTGGCTTTGGGACATATTTTCTGACAACTCCCACTTTGTCTAAAGTCAATCGGTACAGTATCGAATACCCATCTTCGACTTGTGGTCATCAAACTTCTTGATTTTAAGAGCTTTAGTAAATGGGTTGGTCAGGTTCTCCTTTCCATCAATCTTTTGAAGGTTGACATCACCTCGATCCACGATCTTCTGAATAAGGTGATAGCGATGCAGAATATGTCTGGTGCACTGATGTGATCTCGACTCCTTGGCTTGAGTAATGGCTCTAGTATTGTCGCAGTATAATAAGACAGGACCATCAATGGAGGGTGCCACTCTGAGCTCACCGATGAACTTTCACAACCATATAGTTTTCTTCGCAGCATCGATTGCCGCAATATACTCTGCTTCACAAACAAAGTCTGTCATAGTGTGCTGCTTGAAATTTTTTCAGCAGATCGCTCCACTATTTAGGATAAAAATATAATCCGACACACTCTTGCTATCATCATGGTCTGACTGAAAGCTGGAGTTGGTGAACCCTATCAGTTTCAAGTCAGTTTCACCATACACAAGCCATTGGTCTTTAGTATTTCTTAAATACTTAAGAATAGTCTTTACGACCTTCCAGTGATTTTTTTCTAAATCAGACTGGTATCTACTTGAAAAGAATAGTGCCCTACAAGTCAACCGCATGGATAATGCGAAGGAACTTTTCTATATTTTCTTCCTGCTCATTTGAATGATATTAGTTATTTTGTTTATGAGGTATTATGTTTTATCATTTGCTGCATCATATTTTTTATGATTATGATAAATCCCATAGATTAGGGTAATGATTTTAAGGCTATGATGAGATCATGCTAGTGAGACCTAAAATCTTGATAGTCCTAATATAAAATATTTTCAGTCGTTGGATCATCGAGTCGGAGATCGATGATATCGGTAAGACTGCTACATCCTATGTATGCTTGATGGAGAGGGCGGTTGATCTCACAATCACTTATGTGGTGACACTAATACAAGGATGTAGGTACTCATTAGAGAATGAGTTCATAGAACTGACCCACAGAAAGAATATCTGATAGAGCCTTACAATATGTCGACGGATGATTCTCTAGTGGGAGTGGTGCATATGATCTTTTGACCTGAGATCACTATGGTACCTTAAGTATATGGATCTTTACTTTAGTTTATTCCCTAGCACACCACTTTGAGATATGTGTGAAATATTTTGGGTATGGTAAAGTATGCATGGAGGTTGTGAGTGGTCAATAAGGAATCGGTCACTCCTTATAGGATGAGAGAACATCTTATGTGATCTCATGGGATGATGACTCTGAGAGTCTCTGACTAGAGCAGGGATGAATAGTAGAAAAAATTTCTACAGGTTCATCAACTGAGTCATCATCATCAGATCGAGATACATATAGATAGATATTTATGCTTGACATATTTTTATACCCATGGCCTGTTTGGGATGTTGTGTGATCGAAAGATTGAATTGTACGGTAACTCGCCATGGAAGGATAATTTTTATATTTTTATAAAATTTTAAATCTTTCAGATAGTCATAAAATATTGCTAGACGTCAATCTTGATTTGTGAACTCATCAGAATTAAAAGAGTTTAATTTGAGAATTAATTAAGAAGAGTCCTAGTTGATTGGGACTCTTGAGCTGACCTAATCTAATTGGATTAGGATTATGTCGAGAGTTTGGATCCACTACTGATAAAATTTGGAGCCCAATGGATCACACACAATAAAAATTTAGTCTTGGTCCCATCTATTTGGATTTATTATAAATCCAATGGGTTAATTAAATTTCTAGCACATGAATTAACCCAAGTTCCTAATTGGGTTCAGTGCAAAGGTGTTTGTGCTAACCCTTACCTTGTTGCCTTGATCTAATATGATTGGGTTTGAACCTATAATTTAATAGGTAGCTTATTTGATTTTTATGAAAGTATTCCATATGAAATCACCTTCCTCCACGCCATTCACCATACCAAGAAAAAATATGGTGTCACATATTTTTGGCGTTAAGAAGAGTCCTTCTTAACGAAGTCTCTTAAATTCCTTTTGGATTTCATGCGTTCCTTTATTTCCACATGTCATATGATGACTCTTAGGATATATGGGCATAGAAGAGAGGTTAGAGTCCTTCTCTAGAAAGAAACTCCATGCCAAAAATAAATGTGACACCCTTTCATTTTGTGCGTTGAACATTGGAAGAGTTTTTAATGTTTTGGACTCTTAGTTTCTCACACGATCCCCTTATCCACGTGCCATCAGATGGCGTTTAGATTTTTCAACATAGAGGAGGAGTCCTTCTATTGGTCAAACACCTCTTATTCCATGCCTTACACCTTTGAATTCCATGCTAAATATTTATTTTGTGGCGTGTAAGAATTAAGGGATGCCAAGAGTTGGTGCCCCTTAGAAAATTTTGTGACGCCCCTTCATACCTTATATAAGGGGTGCCCCATATGGGATATGAATCTAATCCAAAGAGTTTTAAGCATGGGATAATGTGAGAAAAGATAGAAAAAAATTTGAAAAGAAAAATATAAGAAAAAGGGAGAGAAAAATGGAAAGGAAGGGAAGAGAAAATGGAAAGCATGTGATGCTTGTCCTAAAATAGATTGTTCAAGTGTTGAACATCAAATCTAATTTTTGTGTGGTGTGTCATTGTGAGGAAAGATTTCTAGAGTGGTCCTAGTGGAGGTCTCGAAGGCATACAAGTGGTGGTGCAATTCATTATTGTGAAGGACGATCGACAGTGAACTTGCGAAGAAGGCTGCAGTACTACGTTGAATTAGGAAGGGCCCTGATCAGTCCCGTGTGGATCACCATTGGAGGGCTTCTACTTTAGAGTCTTGTGGAGATCTCAAAATTATTAGATCATCATCTTCATGTTGGTATATGATATCTGATCCCTTGCTTATATACATGCTTTTGTTATTTGATTGTAATCACAAGGTGTTTCTAGGGCTTTTGTGTTTCGGTAGTCGATGTTTAATTGTTAAACTTATTTTCAATTATTGAATGCATATCAAAATTTTTAAAATTTATATTTCACTGCATCATCAGAATCCTACAATGGTATCAGAGCCACCCTTGATCGATTTAATCAAATATCATGTTATTATTGTGATATGGATTAGATCCAGTTCGTACTATGTCAAAATCAGATTTTCTGATTGATGTTTTGTTGATATTTTTGATGCACCTTTTGTTAATGATAAAATGTTATCAATCTATGATCAAATCTTGGATATAAAATTTTATGATCTTTAGATTTGTGAGATAAGTTTAAGTTAGATCCTATGATCTAATTTTTATGGAATTGTAAATCCAGTGCATGGGATGTGTGAAGCCTTGGAATGATACGTTGGATGTACATTGCGAAGACTTAGTTTTTTTTATATTTGATGCATTTACCTAAGATCCAAGGGCCAACCACCATGTTATTGGGCATTTACCATTATGGGTCTTCCATCTTGGTTATTGTCCAAGGCATGTGTGGAGCCAAAAAAATTTTGATCATGGAAAGGATGCATCAGACATCGATTAGGATTTTTATCGATGGATTTGTTTAACTATAATTCATTAGTCTAATGTGATTAAAATTTATGATGATAGATTAAATCAAATTTATAGTTCTAATTTGATTAGAAGTTATGTTTAATTTAGGTTGATCAAATTATCATTGATCTAATTTGATTAGGGTTTGAGTCATGGTTGATCGAATCTGTAATAACCTAATTGATTTAGGTTAACCTAAGAATTGATCAATCCAACTAAAAAAATGATGACATATGATTGACTTAAAATTAAAAAAAAAATTGGATCAAGTGTTGAATCGAATCAAAAATCCTAGATGGATCTTATGCCCAAATATTTAAACATCTCCATTGACATGTTTATGAATGATATCACAATTAAGATAACATGAGTAGTTAATTATCATATTTTATAATTATTATAAAATGCATGTTGAATGATTATGGACTAAGGTACATCCATGTGATGGATATATATATGAATGCTTCTCTATTGACTGATTATATAAATACATCTGCAAGAGTTACAATAGGGACTGGGTGCCCCTGATGCATTGTATTATCAGTTGAATCTTTTTTTTGTATATTTTCAACTATTGATTGGGACTTTTACATATTGATATAAAATTATAAAAAAAAATTATTTGAAAATAGATAAAAATTATTTTTTTTAATTTTCAGATAAAGATTGAGCATTCATGGTAGTCTTCATGAAGATAAAGATTATACTACCAGATATTTGTAGAGCAGAAGTGCATTAAGATTGACCATGAGATGGTTCAATCTAGAATGCACCTAGGGTTAGATCCATAAACCATCTTGTGGCTCGAATGAGTTTTCAAAAGTCCATAACCATTAGATTTTCTTTTTATACTCTTACATGCTGGTAGTTAGAATTAAAATTGTATATGAGATATTTATATATATATATATATATATATATATATATATATATATATATATATATATATATATGATTTAGATTTGCATGAGACCTAAGTTCCTCGTTAAATTATATTAAGTCATAATGACGAAGTGTTAAGAACACTACCCATGCCTTCCTTCATGCTAAGCCAGTATTATGTCAAGAACCATAGTAGGCTTGTTGTGCTATCCATAAGACTTGCTGTGGGACTGATTTGATACTATCTTGGTGCATAATGAAGCTAATGTTACTTAGCTCATACTAAGTCAATAGAGTATATCAAAAACTGTAGTGAATTTGTTGTGCTATCCATAAGGCTTGCTATAGGGATTGATATGATGTTGACTTAATGATGCTTATGGCATATTTGATAGTGCTGTCTTGTTGTGCTATCCATAAGGATAGTATTATTTAGATATGACCATATAGGATTGAAAGATACGATTTAACTAAAATACTATAGTTTGTTGTGCTATCCACAAGGCTATAAGTATTTTAGAGACAAAAGTTTTGTTGAGAGTTGCATGAGATGCAATTGATAAAGAGTTATCTATCCTTGAACTCATAGGAGCTTGTTATGCTATCGATAAGACTTTTTATGAAGAATTGAGATCTCAACCCCACCAAGGAACTAGATGATAGGTTTCTTCCATTTTCATATTTGAGGGCTATGAAATTCGCTTAAATAGTGGGAGACATATTTAGATAAAAACTTCATCTAAATTATGCATGTCATCATGAATAATCCTTTTATGTTCTCATGTATCTGCATCTTCACTATCACTGCATGGTATGTTTGATATTTTTCTAAATTGATCGAACTTCATAGAATGGTTGAAAAACCTAAGAATAGTTCTCACATAGGAGATAGTCTCCTATTCTCCTGATTCTGATTTGATCGAAGATGTACTATAAAGAAGAAAAAACCACATATATGATATAGTGGGTTGACAGTATGACTGTCAAATGTATCCTGATTAACTTAATCATATGATTAAGTTATTATCAAGGATAGTGAGTTAATCTAGGATTTGATCCTATTAACTCTTCAGGATTCCTTCTTTAGTATCTTCTAGGAGAAGAAAGGTGAAGAATGTTTTCATTATGGGTATCAATTTTTATTACAGTAATAATGAGCATTAGAGATAAATTGCAAGAGTTATCTTGTAAGTATGAAGCAATAGCAGGATGCAAAGGTTGCATCTGCTAATGGTTTGTATGTGATACAAACTAATATATCATTGAATGCTTCAGCTTTAAAATTTTGGATATGAGATACCTCATATAAGATCTACTTATGGCAAGTATTGCTGGACCTATAAAGCTAAAGAGAGGTGACTACAAGCTTTTGGCACTGATAGATAGTCTATTCATGCTAAGACTGTAGGAACCCATATAACCTTCTAGCAAAGTTTAGAAACTAGTAGATCATTGTTATATACCTAAATTTATCAGAAATATTATTTCAATTCCTTTGTTATTATAACATGGATTTGAAATTAATATTAAGAGTAAATGTTGCTCTCCTTCTGATAAATTTTATGGTTATGGATTTATGATAATGATCTTATATTTCTGTCACTCAATGATATTATTCTTCATGTTGATGAGAATAAAAAAAGAATATATGATGGTCACATCTCTCTGGCATTGCCAACTTAACCATTTTTGTGAGTCAAAGATAAACAAGTAATACTAAGAAGAGTTCATTGTCTGTATGATTTTGAATCATATAGAACTTGTAAATCTTATCTGATGGATAAAATGACCAAGATCTCATTTACTGGATATGAGAAAAGGTGCAAGCATATTATTATGCCTTGTACATTTGGATGTTCAAAGGTTAATAATATCTCGATCCAAAGATAGACACAATATATGAGATATGGTGTGTTCCTTAATTTGCTTCACAAATCTTATTCTGGAGAAATACCCTAGATATTATTGCATATATTTTGAATTAGATACTATCAAAATCTATTACTAGCACTCCATATGAGATATGAAAAAAGACAGATTGTCCAGCTTATATGAAAAGAGTTGATGTACATAAGTTTTATGCTAGATCGGATTTATAAAAGTTTATAGGTTATCCTAAAGAGTAGTATGTAATACTACTTCTACCATCCTCCTGGACAAAAGATGTTTTGTCGATAGGTACACCATTTTTTGAAAAAAAAAAAATTTCTAAGAAGGGGATAGTAGGAGGATAATTGAACTTGAGAAGTTCAAGACCTATGAACTTTTCTATCATAATTTATGGAGTATCCACAAGTTGATCCTCGACCATATATGCTCGTTGATGAAGCACAACCATGATACACACCTCCTCATCAAAGGTCAATCTGAGTGTGTAATGTACCACTCAAAATATGGGTTTGTCATTATGAATGACTGTATACCATACATTATTGTGAATGATGTTTTCTTGATCTGTTCGGAGATAGTCATGAGTAGAGACTCTGACAGATGCATAAAATCCAAAATGAACTCCCTGTACATCCATCAAGTATGGACTATGGTTGAAGCACCTATGGGTATGACCCAACAGATTGCTAACAGGAATGTCAATCTGGATTTTTACTTGCTATAGCCGCACACCATCTAGAGAGTTTGTCTCTAGTGGGAGGGCAAATCCATTTATGGATTAAAGGAGGCATTGAGAAGTTGGTACTTCTACTTTTGATGAGATAGTCAAAATATTTGACTTTATCAAAATTTGGATGAACTGTGTGTGCAAGAAGATAAGTAGGAGACCCACTAACTTCTTATGTATGTGGAAGACATACAGTGTATTAGAAAAGTTGTCTCGATATTACACTCGGTCAATGACATGCTTATCACAAAAATTTTCATGAAAATGACTTGGGTATAGCATTCAATATAATTGGCATCTATAAGGATAGATGTAAGTGGATGTTAGGCTTGTTTCAATCTAGGTACATAGATTTTATATTGAAGGGTGTTGGTGTAGAATTTCGCCGACGTTGGAGAAGCTGGAGTTGAGGAGATCGCATCTACCGTCGGGACCTGCAAGAGAAGTCTAAACCAGAGTTGGGGGTACTCTGGCAAGACCCTCCGATGCTCAAGTCAGTACTCTGCCTCAACAGAAATGGAGCACTCAAATAGAATTTTAGCAGAGTTTTGAGATAGAGTTTTTTAGCTTCGAGAAAAACGTATCTGGGGGTCTCTTTTTATAGATGGAGAGCGTAACTGATCGACAGCGATGTTTGAAACCGTCTGGTAGTGGGCCGTTCGTGGCCACGCGAAGTTTGTTGTGGAGAGTAGTGGCATCAGTGGGCCGTTCAGAACCACGTGGAGTTTGTTATGGAGAGTGGAGTGGTGTCCGTTGTCGCGACTTGCCAGAGAGTGGTGGGGCCACATGGAATCTGTTACAGAGAGTGGAGTAGGGTAGTGGCCATTGTCGTGACTTGCCAGAGAGTTCGGGCCTGATGGCTGAAGCTCGATTGAGATGTCTGATGGAGCAGAATGGCTCTCTGTCTCTACAATCTAAGAGAGACTCGGATGTTTTTGAGGTTGCTGACAAGTCCACTATTGTCGGGTGCCTTGGGTGCTGATTGGGCACTGATGCTGCAGGTGGAAGTCATCTGCTGTAGAAGCTCAGATGGAGACTTTCTGTTGGAAAAGTCCGGTAGAAGTTCAATTGCTAGAGAAGTCTGTCTATATTTTGCTTGATGTAGAAGCTCATCTGAGGACTGTCCGTCGGAGAGGTCTGGTTCCATGAGGAATCTGACAGAGGGTCGATCGATAGTGGGGTTCGGATGGCATTGTGGAGGTTCGTCCGTTGGAGGAGTCTTGAGGATACTGTTGAAGGTCAAACATTGGAGGAGTCCGAGATTCAATTATGTTGTAGAAGTTCGAACGAAGACCAGTTGCCATGGAAGTTTAGATGGAGACTTCTTATTGTAGAAGCTCGGACAAAGATCGGCTATCGTGGAAGCTCGGATGGAGACTTCTTATTATAGAAGTCCTGCTGCTAGAGAAGCTCGATCATTGATGAAGTCCGAAAGGAGTTCGGAGTAGAGATCCGGTTGGTGGAGCCCATCCATTGTAGGAGTTCATTTGGAGTCCATCCATTGTAGAAGTTCGACTGGGATCCGGCTCTTGTTGGAGCTCGAATGAAATTCGAAAGGCGATCGACCATCATAGAAATTTGGATGGAGTCTGATTACTGTAGAAGTCCTACTATTGGAGAAGCTCGGATGTCGACGAAGCCCGAAAGAAGTTCGGAGTAAAGTCGTTCGTGGTCAGAAGAAGCCTAGGCTGAGATTTGGAGAATAGTCGATCACTGTAGAAAATTAGCTGATAGTGAAGCTCAGAGAGCGTTTGGAGCTGTCCGGTAGATGAATGGAGGAGCTCATCCTTGGAGAAGTCCGGATGGTATTATGGAAGCTTGGACGGTCGAGAAAGTTTAGAAAGATACCTCACAAGGTCGAAAGCCGGAAGAGCCCTGGAAGGGTCAGACTTTTACGAACTTTGGCTGGGGTTATTTTATACCCAACACCAGCCCCCCTACTTTTGAGTTCGGGTTTCGAATGAAGGAAGTACAAAAAAATTTTCACAGCCGAAGTTGCTCCCCTTGATTTAAAAATTCAGCTGATGTATGAGCAGCAGGCGGTCAAGGATGCAGAAGCAGAGTCTGAAGTTCTGAGGAAGAGGCTTCGGGAATTGGAGGGTGAAAGCTTATGGTTCCACCAAATGTATCGAAAGATGCTGTTAAGAAAGAAGGAACTAGAAGAAGAAGTTGAGAACTTAAGGCAATCCCTGATAATGGCTGGAACCGAGAGTTCGAAGTCAGAAGAAGCTAAGCTTCCTTAAAGCTTCTTTTACCTTTTGTTCTTCCATGTATTCTTTTCTTTTCTTGTCATTTTTCTTTTTTTGGCCTTCAAAGGCTTTGTAATGCACACTTCATTAATGAAATGAAAAAGAATTTTCTCATTACCTTGTCTATTCTTGCTTTGAGTTGTTGTTTACCGAGCTTCTTTTATCTTTTGTCTTGTTCGATGTTGACGTTGTTTGAAGGTTCCTGGTCATTGCCGTATTGATTTGCCCTTTTTTGTTCATGATCGAAGATCTTTTCGAGGCCACTCGAGTTTCACACTTCCTCCCAGTGCTCGAGTTTGGAGGGGCTCGAACTTCTCGTTACCTTGAGGAAGTCAATTTTCTCCTGCCAGTGTCGGGTTCCCTCTTAGAGATCGAGGATTTTTGACAAGGGTCTCCTTCCTCGTTGAGACGAGGTTCCTTGTGTCTTTGATATAGTTTGTTTTTTCCTTATCACTGGCGTAGCTCGTTGCTTTCTCCTTTTTTCTTTTCCCCTTTTTTTTCTTTGTGTTCGAGTGAGGGTTTTCCCTCTGCTCTTAACGGGGTTGTAGGGGGTAGAGGAGCTGTTGAGAAGACTTCCCCCCTCATCCGATCTTGACCGATCAGGTCTTCGTTTGTGTCAGGATGAGGTTCTCCTCCTGTTCCTGACACAGTCAATTTCAGCTCATGTTGGGGCTGCGGGGGCACATAAGGACCGTTGCAAGGGCCTCTCCCCTCATTTGGTCTCTAAATAATCGGGCCTTCGATTTTGCTCATGTTAGGATGAGGTTCTCCTCCTGTTCCTAATAGGGCTGTGGGGGCGCATAAGGGCCATTGCAAGGGCCTCTTTCTCCATCCGATCTCTAAATAATCGAGCCTTCGATTTTGCTCATGTTAGGATGAGGTTCTCCTCCTGTTCCTAATCATGACTGTGGGAGCACATAAGGGCCGTTGCAAGGGCCTCTCCCTCCATCCAGTCTCTAAATAATCGGGCCTTCGATTTTGCTCATGTTAGGATGAGGTTCTCATCCTGTTCCTAACATGGCTGTGGGGGCACATAAGGGCTGTTGCAAGGGCCTCTCCCCCCATCCGATCTCTAAATAATCGGGCCTTCGACTTTGCTCGTGTTAGGATGAGGTTCTCCTCCTGTTCCTAACATGGCTGTGGGGGCACATAAGGGCCGTTGCAAGGACCTCTCCCCCCATTCAGTCTCTAAATAATCGGGCCTTCGACTTTGCTCATGTTAGGATGAGATTCTCCTCCTGTTCCTAACATAGCTGTGGGGGCACATAAGGGCCGTTGCAAGGGCCTCTCCTCCCATCCGGTCTCTAAATAATCGAGCCTTCGTTCATATCGGGATGAGGTTCTCCTCTTGTTCCTGACACGCTTAGTTTCGATTGTCTGAAGGAGTTGCTCCCTGTCGTTATAAGCTCATGCCAAAAGAAAGGATATGCAAATATAAAACTTTCATTTAAGGCAAAGTTACCGGTAATACATTCGTAGATTTTTTGAGTTCCACGGTCGCAGAAGGTCTGCTCCTCTGAGCTCTTTTAGATAGTATGTTCCTGGCCGGACTACCTCCTTGACTTCATATAGGCCTTCCCAGTTTGGGGCAAGTTTTTCTTGGTTCTGTGGTTGTGAAACAGCGATTTGCTGAAGTACTAAGTCCCCCGCTCTGAAGGCTTTGCTCTTGATCCGGGAGTTGTAGTAGCGGGCTACTTTCTGCTTGTAGGCTGCCATTCGAACTTGAGCTGTCTTCCATTTTTCTTCCAACAAGTCGAGGTTGGCCTTGAGATCCTGTGAGTTGCACTGCTCGTTGAATGCCACGACTCGTGCTGACGAAAACTTGAGTTCGATCAGGATCACGGCTTCTGTTTCGAAGGCTAAGGCAAAGGGGGTCTCCCCCGTGAGCAGTCTCTGGGTAGTTCGGTATGCCCACAACACATGATAAAGCTCATCTGCTCAAGTTTCCTTTGCTTTTTCAAGTCTTGCCTTGATTCCTTGCAGCAGAGTCCTGTTAGTAACCTCAGCTTCATCATTTGCTTGCGGATGGGCTGCTGACGTGAAGTTATGGGAGATGTTTAAGTCCTCACAAAATTCAGCAAACTTTGTCCCAGCAAATTGTCGCCCATTATCAGTAATGAGAGTTCTGGGTAGGCCGAACCTACAGACAATTGACCTCCAAATGAAGTCCTGCACCTTAGCTTCTGTAATTTTTGCCAAAGGTTCAGCTTCGACCCACTTGGTGAAGTAGTCAATTGCCACCAGGGGAAACTTCCGCTGCCCAGATGCCATGGAAAAAGGTCCGGCTCTGGTATTTTTGGCTCTTGGAATCTGCTTGATGTCAAAGCTACCGAAGGTAGGGACGATCTCTTTTACCTTTTCGAGATACTTGGCCATACTGTCCTCCCGAGCTTCATAGTTTCCGCTGACTTGTCCCACCACCAATTGGGAGTCACTGTAGACTTGGAGCCGATCTACTTCTAACTCTTTGGCGATCCTCAGTCCTACAATCAGAGCTTCATATTCTGCTCCATTATTCATCGCAGAAAATTCAAAGCACAGTGCGTACTCCACAATAATTCTTTCTGGATTGACCAAGATCAGGCCCGCACCTGTACCCGACATGTTGGAGTAACCATCCACGTAGAGGGCCCAAAAACCATCAGGGAGATCTGTTCTTTCTTCAGGGGAATTTGACTGGAGCCCTAAGTTGTCGGCTTCACCTCATTCAAGTTTGGCCTCTTTTGGAATAGTGTACTCCACTATGAAGTCTGCTAATATCTGAGCTTTAATCACCGGCCGAGGTTGATAATTGATGTCGAATTTCATGAGCTCGACTGCCCATTTTGCTATCCTTCCGAAAGCATCCGCTCGATGCAGAACCGCCTTGATCGGCTGGTCGGTAAGTAGTGTTATGGTGTGCCCTTGAAAGTAAGGTCGGAGCCTCTGAGCTACAATCAACAAGGTGCAAGTTAGTTTCTCTAACTTAGTATACCTGGTTTTGGCGTCTCTCAATATTCGGCTAATGTAGTAGATCGGCCGTTGAATTTTTACTTCTTCCTTAACCAGAACTGCTGCAAGAGCCACAGGGGAGACTGCCAGGTACAGGAACAACTCCTCTTCGGGTTTGGGCTTTGCCAATAGTAGAGGTGAGCTGAGGTAGCTCTTTAGTTTTTTGAATGCTTGCTGGCATTCAGTGGTCCAACAGAAGTTCTTTGGCTGCTTGAGGGTCTGAAAGAAAGGTAGGCATCGTTCGGCCGACCTTGAGACGAGGCAATTCAGGGCTGATACTCTTCCAGTAAGGCGTTGAACTTCCTTTATTGACTTCGGGGCGGTCATTTCCTAGATGGCATGAATCTTTTTCGAATTTGCTTCGATCCCATGCCCCGATACCATGAAGCCCAAGAATTTTCCTGAGGTTACTCCAAAAACGCACTTGGCTGGGTTTAGCTTCATCTTGTATTTTCGGAGGGCGCTGAAGGTCTCCTCAAGGTCGGCGACATGGTTCTTTGCAGACTTGCTTTTTACAAGCATATCGTCCACGTAGACCTCCATGTTGCAGCCGATCTGCTCCTTGAAGATCTTGTTCACCAGTCATTGATAGGTCGCCCCTGCATTTTTGAGGCCAAAAGGTATGACTCTGTAACAATAAAGACCATGGTTAGTAATAAAAACAGTTTTTTCTTCATCCTCTGGTGCCATCCTGATTTGATTGTAGCCAAAAAATGCATCCATGAAAGTGAGAAACTCGTGGCCCGGGGTTGCATCCACTAATTGGTCAATTCTGGGTAGAGGATAACTGTCCTTCGGGCAGGCTTTGTTCAGCTTTTTGAAGTCTATACACATCCTCCACTTGCCGTTTGCCTTCTTGACGAGAATCACATTGGAGACCTAGTTCGGGTAGTTGACTTCTCTGATGAACCTGACTTTCAGGAGTTTATCAACTTTCTCAGCTATTGCCACTTGCCTTTCTGGTGCATGACCTCGAATTTTTTCCTTCATCAGCTGATGTTTGGGATCAACACGTAGCTATGGAATCTTCTTGGGGGTGAGCCCCACCAAATCCTATGGTCCGGGCTCCTCTGCCTACGAGCTCGGGGGGGAGTTTGGACACGCTTGTGTCCGAGGAGAGTTTGAGAATGTGGCCGAGCTTCACTCGCTCCTTTTTCAGCTGCGGGCTTGCTGGAGTCACCCGCTTGTCGCTCCTTCGTGGCCTCCTCATCTTGCATCTTGAAGGCTTCCTCTACTCAGACATATCCTTCGACCTGAGCCAGCAAATCAGCGAAGTTCCTAGGATACTTCTTTTTTAGGGAGAACAGAAGATTGTTCTTTTGAAGACCGCTCTTCAAGACGGCCATTGCAACTGATTGGTCCAGATTTTGGACCTCCAACGCGGCGGCATTAAAATGGTTGACGTAAGTTCGGATGGATTCTCTCTCTTTTAGCTTGATGTTGATGAGAGACTCCGAACCTCTTCGGGGACGTCGGCTGCTAACGAAATGAGCCACAAATTGGTGGCTCATCTGATCAAAGGGTAAGATGGTACCCGGTTTCAGTGCCAAGTACCAATTTTTTGCTGCTTCCTTCAAGGTGGATGGGAAAGCTCGGCACAGGATGGCGTCTGGCGCGCTATGGAGTAGCATCATTGTCCGAAAGGCCTCCAGATGATCAACCAGATCTGAGGTCCCGTCGTAGCTTTCGAATTGGAGGAGCTTGAAATTCGGTGGGATTGGTTCCTACATGATCATTTGAGAGAAAGGAGGGTCAGTACAGATGTCCTCACCATAAGCAGTGGGAGCATGACGGAGCTCTTCGATCTGTCGGTTCATCTCCTGGAATTTTTGATCCAAGAGGTCTTCTTGACTACAAGTCTTGAGGGTCTCTTGGTGAAATGGGGGTAGGGACCCTCCGGGGGTGGAATCTTGATCGGACAGAGGGCTTTCCGTCTTCTGCTTCTCCTTTTCGGGGAAGACAGGGCGACTGGCCCAAGTGGCCCATCCGGTCGTCGGATTCTGAAACTCCGACGATGCTCTTTCCAGCCGCACTGATGCCTGCGGCTGTTGCGGCTGCTGCTGCATGGCCTGCATTGCTTCGGTGAGGCCCCTGACCTGCTGAACTAGCAAGTCGAACTACTCCATATCGACTGTCATTGTCGGAGGAGGAGGAGCCTGAGAAACTGGAGATGAGGTCGGAGCTTGCGAGTCTCACTGAGATCTGGCTGTGGAGGCCATGGATCGCCTGGTGGATGCCTTTCGGGGAGGCATCAGGTGGAGATCTGGTGGGAGAAGAAGGAGAAAATGTCGAAGAAGATGATCAAAGACAATCCCGCTGAGTACTCCTTTAAGAATAAGGGTACTGCGAAGATACAGCACCCTTTCCTCTAGCGCCAATTCTGTTGGTGTAGAATTTTGCCGACGTCGGAGAAGCTGGAGTTGAGGAGATCGCATCCGCTATCGGGACCTGCAAGAGAAGTCTAAACCGGAGTTGGGGGTGCTCCGGCAAGACCCTCCGATGCTCAAGTCAGTATTCTGCCTCAACAGAAATGGAGCACTCAAATAAAATTTTAGCAGAGTTTCGAGATAGAGTTTTTAGCTTCGAGAAGAACATATCTGGGGGTCCCTTTTTATAGACAGAGAGCGTAACTGATCGACAGCGACGTTTAAAACCGCCTGGTAGTGGGCCGTTCGTGGCCACGCAGAGTTTGTTGCAAAGAGTAGTGGCATCAGTGGGCCATTCAGAACCACGTAGAGTTTGTTATGGAGAATGGAGTGGTGTCCATTATCGTGACTTGCCAGAGAGTGGTGGGGCCACATGGAATCTATTACAGAGAGCGGAGTGGGGTAGTGGCCATTATCGTGACTTGCCAGAGAGTTCGGGCCTGATGGTTGAAGCTCGATTGAGACGTCTGATGGATCGGAATGGCTCTCTATCTCTGCAATCTAAGAGAGGCTCGGATATTTCCAAGATTCCTGACGAGTCCACTATTGTCGGGTGCCTTGGGTGCTGATTGGGCGCTGATGCTGCAGGCGGAAGTCATCTACTGTAGAAGCTCGGATGGAGACTTTCTATTGGAGAAGTCCGGTAAAAGTTCGATTGCTAGAGAAGTCCGTCTGTATTTTGCCTGATGTAGAAGCTCATTTGAGGACTATCCGTCGGAGAGGTCTGGTTCCATGAGGAATCTGGTAGAGGGTCGACCGACAGTGGGGTTCGGATGGCATTGTGGAGGTTCATCCGCTGGAGGAGTCTTGAGGACACTGTTGAAGGTCGAACATTGGAGGAGTCCGAGATTCAATTCTATTGTAGAAGTTTGGACGAAGACCAGTTGCCGTGGAAGTTCAGATGGAGACTTCTTATTGTAGAAGCTCGAAGAAGACCGACTGCCGTGGAAGCTCGGATGGAGACTTCTTATTATAGAAGTCCTGCTGCTAGAGAAGCTCGATCATTGATGAAGTTTGAAAGGAGTAAAGAGTAGAGATCCGACTGGTGGAGCCCATCCGTTGTAGGAGTTCGTTTGGAGTCCATCCGTTGTAGAAGTTCGGCTAGGTTCCGGCTCTTGTTGGAGCTCGGATGAAATCCGAAAGGCAATCGACTATCGTAAAAACTTGGATGGAGTCTGATTACTGTAGAAGTCCTACTATTGGAGAAGCTTGGATGTCGACGAAGCCCGAAAGAAGTTCGGAGTAAAGTCATTCATGGCCGGAAGAAGCCTAGGCTGAGATTTGGAGAATAGTCGATCACTGTAGAAAATCGACTGATAGTGAAGCTCAGGGAGCGTTTGGAGCAGTCCGGTAGATGAATGGAGGAGCTCATCCTTGGAGAAGTCCAGATGGTATTATGGAAGCTCGGACGATCGGAGAAGTTCAGAAAGATGCCTCATAAGGTCGGAAGTCGGAAGAGCCTTGGAAGGGTCGGACTTTTACAAACTTCGGTTTGGGTTATTTTATACCCAACAAAGGGGTTCAACATGAATGGGTGTAAAAGCGTTTACTTACCCATATATTCAATATACCAACCTTGATGTGGTTTATACCTTGTGCATAGTCATTGATTTTAGGTAGATCCATGATAGGATCTTTTGAAAACCATGAAAAATATTCTCAAAGTACTTGAGAAGTACTAGAGGAGTAGTGAATTGGAAGAGTTCCAAATAGCAAACTGTGTTTGACTTAGTTAAATGCTATTAGTAAAGATTGCTAAGAAAAGTCGCCTGATGAAAGGGTTTATCACTAAGTTGGGTGTGGTCTCATTAGGAACCCACACACATCCTAAAGCACTTTCACCTCATTCATGATTTGATCATAAAATGAGTTTATATAAAGAACAGCATAATGGACCAGTTTACTAAGCCTTAATACAGCAGCAGTGTGTTTGCCACCCTGATTGTATAGACATCAGGTATAGGGGCGATTGGATTTAGTGCAAGTGGGAGATTAAAAAGAATAATACCCTACAAGCTAATCGTATGGGTAATGCAAAAGAATTTTTCTATATTTTCTTCCTGCTCATTTGTATGACATTAGTTATTTTATTTATGAGGTATTATATTTTATCATTTGCTGCATCATATTTTTTTATGATTATGATAATATCTATAGATTAGGACAATGATTTTAGGGCCATGATGAGATCATGCCAGTGAGACCTAAAATCTTGATAGCCTCAATCTAAAATATTTTCAGTCATTAGATCATCGAGTCAAAGATCGATGATACCGATAAGACTGGTACATCCTATGTATGCCTGATGGAGAGGGTGATTGATCTCACAATTATTTATATGGTGACACTAATACAAAGATGTAGGTGCTCATTAGAGAATGAATTCACTGAACTGACCCACAGAAAAAATATCTGATGGAGCCTTACAGCATGTCGACAAATGTTCTCCAGTGGGAGTGGTGCATGTGATCCTTTGACCTGAGATCACCATGGTACCTTATGTATATAGATCCTTACTTTAGTTTATTCTCTAGCATGCCACTTTGAGATGTGTGTGAGATATTCTGGATATGATGAAGTGTGTATGAAGGATATGAGTGGTCAATAAGAAATTGATCACTCTTTGTAGGAGGAGAGAACATCCTATGTGATCTCATAGGATGACGACTCTGAGAGTCTCTGATCAGAGCAGGGATGAACAGTAAAAAAAATTTTTATTTGTTCATCAACTGAGTCATCATCATCAGATCAAGATACATATAGATAAGAATTTAGGCTTGACATGTTTTCATGCCATGGTCTGTCTGGGATGTTGTGTGATCGAAGGATTGAATTGCACGGTAACTCATTACGGAAGGGTAATTTTGATATTTCTATTGAAATTTAAATCTTTTGGATAGTCATGGCATATTATTAGATATCAATCTTAACTTGTGGACTCATCAAAACTAAAAGAGTTTAATTCAAGAATCAATTAGGAAGAGTCCTAGTTGATTGAAACTCTTGAGTTGACCTAATCTAATCAGATTAGGGTTATGTTGAGAGTCTGGGTCCATTGGCTAGATTTGAAACCCAATAGGTCATACACAATAAGAATTTGATCTTGGTCCAATCTATTTGGATTTATTATAAATTAAATGGGTTAATTAAATTGTTAGCACATGAATTAACCCAAGTTCTCAATTGGGTTCAGTGCAAAGGTGTTTGTGCTAACCTTTATCTTGTTGCCTTAACCTAATATGATAGGGTTTGAACCTATAATTTAATAAGTGGCTTATCTAGTTTTTATGAAAGTGTTCCATATGAAATCACCTTCCTCCACGCCATTCACCATGCTAAGAAAAAATATGGTGTCACATATTTTTGGTGTTAAGAAGGAAAAGTCCTTCTTAACGAAGTCTCTTAAATTACTTTTGAATTTCACGTGTTCCTTTATTTCCATGCATCATATGATGACTCTTAGGATATATGGGCACAGAAGAGAGGTTAGAGTGCTTCTCTGGGAAGGAACTCCATGTCAAAAATAAATGTGACACCCTTTCATTTTGTGCGTTGAATATTAGAAGAGTTTTTAATGTTTAGTTTCTCACGCCATCCCCTTATCCACGTGCTATCAGATGGCATTCAGATTTTTCTACATAGAGGAGGAGTCCTTCTGCTAGTCAAACACCTCTTATTCCATGCCTTACACCTTTAGATTCCATGCTAAATATTTATTTTGTGACGTGTAAGAATTAAGGGACGCCAAGAGTTGGCGCCCCTTAGGAAATTTTGTAGTGCCCCTTCATACCTTATATAAGGTGCACCCCATATGGGATATGAATCCAATCCAGAGAGTTTTAGGTGTGGGATAATATGAGAAAAGATAAAAAAAATTTGGAAAGAAAAAGATAAGGAAAGGGAAGAGAAAACTAGAAAGGAAGGGAAGAGAAAATGGAAAGCATGTGATGCTTGTCTTAAAATCAGATTGTTTAAGTGTTGAACATCAAATCTGATTTTTGTGTGGTGTGTTCTTGTGAAAAAAAGTTCCTAGTGGAGGTCTCGAAGGCATACAAGTGGTGGTCCAATCCGTTCTTACGAAGGATGATTGGTGGCAAACTTGCGAAGAAGGCTGCAGCACTACGTTGAATTAGAAAGGACCCTGATCAGTCCCATGTGGATCATCATTGGAGGGCTTCTACTTTGGAGTCTTGTGGAGATCTCAAAATTACTATATCGTCATCTTTATGTTGGTATATAACATTTGATCCCTTGCTTATATATATGCTTATGTTATTTGATTGTAATTATCCAGGTGTTTCTAGGATTTTTATGTTCCGATAGTCTATGTTTAATTGTTAAATTTGTTTTCAATTATTGAATGTATATAAAAATTTTTGAAATTTATATTCTGCTATGTCACCGAAACCCTACACTGTTCACTATCCCTAGTGAGTATGCCACGTCTGGTCTCGTATATGTCATGGCATACATAATAGAACCCACTATCGAAGCATATAGAACTCTACTCATACGCTCTCTCTCTTGAGGAGTTGTCGGACAATCTCCTTTCGAAAAAAAAAATTTTGGCCTATTAGAAGATAGCCTTTTTTGAAATTCTTCATGCAAAATCGTTTCAGCATAGTATCTATATATGTGGATTGTGAGAGCCCAACCAGCCTCTTAATCTATCCCTATAGATCTTCATCTCTCGGATGTAGGCTGCTTCTCCTAGATCTTTCATAGAGAATTGTGATGACAGCCATACTTTTATTCTTTATAATGTAGGGACTTTATTCTCAATTAAGAGAATGTCATCCACATACAATGCAAGAAATACAATAATTGAACTATTTACCCACTTATATATGCAAGGTTCCTCTTCGTTCCTAACGAAGCCATACATTCTGATCTCTAAACCTTGCACACCTTGGACTCATCTGTGGATGTGAAACCTTCAGATTATATCATATACACCTTTTCGTTTAGCTCTCTATTTAGGAAAGCTATCTTCACATTCATCTGCCAGACTTTATAGTTCAGGTATGCTGCTATCGTAAGCATGATCTGAATAGATTTAAGCATTGCCACAGAAGAAAATGTGTCATCATAGTCAATACCATAATGCTGACGATAACTCTTGATAACCAAATAGGCTTTATAGGTCTCCACCTTCTCATCTGCATCCCTCTTTCTCTTAAAGACCCACTTACACCCTATGGGTTTAATCCCTTCAGGTAGGTCAACCAATGTCCATACATCGTTGACCTTCATGGATTCTATTTTGGATTTTATGGCTTCAAGCCATTTGTCAGAGTCAGATCTCTGCATCGCATCCATGTAGGTGATCAGATCCTTATTATTTTTATCGAGTTTAATAGGATCTCCATCCCAGATCAAGAAACTTAAGTATCTGTCCGACTGATGCGGTACTCTACCGGCTCGCCTTAAGGATGTTTGTGTGTTGGGCTCTGGGTTTGATCTCATCAAATTCAGTTCAAATTCAATCATTGGTGTCGATTCTTTTACCTGTTGAACTTCATCAAGTTCAATTTTAGAGGCACTTATTCCTTCACTAAGGAATTCCTTTTTCAAAAAGTATGTCTTACTGCTGACAAACATCTTTTGTTCAACAGGCAGGTAAAAGTAATATCTCCTCATTTTCTTAGGGTACTCTACGCAATTATATTTATCAGATCTAGGACTAAGCTTGTCAGTTTGTAATTGTTTAACATAAGTCGGACACCCCCAGACCCAAAAGTAAGAGAGGTTCAGCCTACGCCCTGACCATATCTCATATGATGTCTTACTAACTAACTTGCTCGGTATATTATTGAGCACAAAACAAGCTATTTCAAGTGCAACATAGATTTCATTATTCAACTGTCCACGCAAAATTATAACACCATTCAAAATAATATCATAAATTTTTTTTTTATTGATATTTCATAATTGAAATTGACCAAAAGGCCTACAGAAATAATATTTAAAAGAAAACTAAGATAGTAATGACACTTATCAAGAATAATGTACTGAGACTTGAATATAAGCTTGATAATTCCTAAAACTAGAATTAGAACTGATCTTCCATCTCCAATGTTCAGGAATCTCTCATCATCTCCAAAATCTTAGTGACCCGAAGACCCTGCAAAGAATTGCAAATGTGAATAGGGCTGTCGGTATCCAATACCTAGGTCATTGTATCAAAAAGATAGAAGTTATAAGGTGTTATCACATAAGTATCTTGTCCAGTAACTGATTACTTCTTCTTCTTTGGCCTGTTCGAGTTAAGGAAAGCGATATACTGAGGATAATTCCTCTTCCAGTGACCCTGCTTCTTGCAAAAGAAGTACTCTACCTAACTTTGATCAGCCTTAAATTTGGGTTTCTGGGACTGACTCCCAGTACCAGGCACCTTCTTATTCTTCTTCTTTTTTTCTTTCTTAAAGGAATGCTGACTACTCGAAGAAGATCCTCCCACTAGATTCACCATCTCCTTGAGGAGCTGGTGATCTTTCTCAAAAGTCTGTAGCAACCCCAACAGACCATGGTAGTTGACTACAGGCTTCGTCATTCTGAAATGACTGAGGAACAATAAGTAGGACTTGGGTAGGGAGTTCAGGATCACATCCTTTCCTAGCTGTTCGTACGAGAGAAAGCCGAGTTTGCTCAGTTTTTCAATCTGCTCGATCATGTACAATACATGATCGGTAGCAAATGCACCCTTTCTCATCTGGGCATTGAAAATGGTGTAACTAGTCTTGTGCTGCTCAACGTTGTCAGGAGTACCAAAGGAATCCCTCAACACTTGAAGCATTTTCTGTTGGATGTGTGTCCTAGAAGCCAATCTTGGTTGACACATACTTTTCTCTAGGACATATTTTGTACTTGTTGGATAGTCTTAATAACCAATCATGTTTATATATCCATGATTTGTCCTAAAAATTAATAAAGATGATTTTATATATTCTTAAGGTGTTGAGAATTTGAGACATACATCATTAGTGGTTAATTTCTAAATACTTTCGATCGAAGGATCGTCATGGAGGACAGTGATCAATCCATTTGAGATCAGTGCACGGATCACCTCCCTTTAGGACAGATGCGTCTTGAGTTTGTGGTGTAGAGACACTGGACTGAGAGTGCAGGTGGTTGTTAGAGAATAACTTGCACTGAGCATGACCAACATAAGAAACCACTTGGATATCTACTCACTTGTCAGTGATTTTTTCGATACTGTAGTGGTGTGACTGATCCTTTGACCTGCGGTATGTTGGCTATTCATAGCGAGGCTATATAGTTCGACTACACGTTCCCTTGGTCCCTAGCCATATGGGTCCTTGCTGTGTATGTTGGCTATATAGGTTCAGATTCATTGTTTGGAGTAGGATACACCTGGATGGAATCTATCGATCTTGATAGAAAAAGAGAAGTCCTATGTGATTCGTAAGACTGAGTTTAGAAAAATCTCTGGCTAAAGTAAGTGTGAATACTGGAAAAGAGTTTTCACAAGATTCACAAATGAACTCGAGTCGAGCCAATCTAACATATGACTGACGATGGGATTTGACAAGTTCTCCATGACCTTCATCCAGTCGGGACTCTCGATAGAGAGATTGTATCACACGATAACTGCACCTAGGAGTTTACTTTTCTATTCTGCTGGGTTGCCACTATATGTTTCTAGATGTCACTGGTGGATCATGAGAACTCACTAAGATTATTTTTGGATCAACGATCTTTGTTGAGGTGAGTTGGAATCGTTTCAACCCATCGAAAAGAGTTTCGATGATAGTATGATGGAGATCACGGTATGTCTCACTACCAGACAGAATAGAACCTGAGGGGTTACACATAAAAGAAGCTTGACCTGATCAATGGCTTGGATTATATTTGAATTATCAATTAGATTGATAGTTTGAATTTTAGAAACTACTAATTTGTGAGTGTTACTGTTTTGGCAGCTGCTAATTGTTAATGCAGGAACTTAATTATAAGTGTTGCAATTTTTTTTGAGCTGATTAAATTATGAATTAAGTATTAATTAATTTAAATTAGATTTAATTTAATTTAATTTAATTTAATTTAATATTAATTAGGTTCAATTATCCAAATTAGATTTGGATTTCAAGCCTGATTGGGTCAGGCTTGACAGTCTTTTCAAATTTGGTTCATTTCAGACTCAATTTGAATTCGATTGAGGCTCTATTTGAACTAGATGAATCATGACTCAGAGAGTCCAAATTTTTTGAGACTATCTCTCTAAAAATCATACCAAAAGGAGAAGTAGAGCATTATTTTTCTCATCCTTCTTTTTTCACATGCATGAAAGGAGAGGGGGCGCCAATAGTTGGCACCCCACCTTATCTAGAAGTCTTTTATATCTAATTTTTTTATTTAAATTTGATTTAAAATAGGATAGAAATCTATCAGATTAGGGTGTGAAGCATTTTTTTGTGTGACAAAAAAATTAGAGAAAGAGGGCATGCACTAATTGTTGGTGTGAGACATCTCTCCTTCTTTCTTTCCTTATCTCAACGCACATCTATCCTTTGATTTGTTTTTGAATGCCTTGGATTAAAAGAGATGAGATCTCTTGGGCATTAAGAAGGAGTTGTGCATAGAATTTGAGATGGGGTGTGACAAAAAAATTAAAAGAGGATGCGTGAAGGGAGGTGGCATGCGTTAGATGTGAGAGGCTTCTTTCTTACATCTTTTTCTCCTCCCCAACGCCTCTTCCTTCCTTCTCCACTTCATGCCCATGCCCAGATCTGATAGAGATCAGATCTAAGAAGAGAGAAAAGGAAGAAGAAGAGAAGAAGAAGGGTTCTTCTTCCCTTCATGGTGATCTGGTCCAGATCCCATCGGATCTGTGTGAAAGACTTCGCGTAGCGATCTGCTTCTTCAAGATCTAAAAGAAGAGATCAAGATCCATGAATAAGGAAAGAGATCTGTAAGGTACTAGCACATCGATGATCTTGGTGCTCTGATCAGGTAGCTCTATATGGATACCAGCAGAGATCGGGCACGTACGCGGCTACGATCAGAACCTGGGACATCCGCAAGATCCGAGGTATGGAGATTCGATCTCCATTTTATTTTTCTAAAAGTTTATTTTTTGTGTTTCAGATATCAGATCATGGGTACATGTTCGTATCAAGATCTTTATTATGATTTTCAGAAGGGCTATCTACTGATAGAGAGAAAAATTCTATGGCCTATCGATAGAAGCACATTTTGCACCGCTTCCACCTGGTTCGACAGATCATGGATCGAGGTGACATCGACCTTCAAAAGATTGACGAAAAGGAGAACCTGGCCGACCCCTTCACTAAAGCCCTAGCGATAAAGGAGTTCGACAACCACAAGTCGAAGATGGGTATTAGATACTATGCCGAGTGGCTTTAGGACAAGTGGGAGTTGTTGAAAAATATATCCCAAAAATCAATCGTCAAGCTGTTGACGGTTGAGCAATCTTGTATTGTAATTGATTTATTAATAAATAAAATATATTTTTGGATTTTTCATCACAAGTTTTTATCTTCTAATGAACTCCATTATTGTGATGAAGTCTTAGGACTATTTAGGTTCGATAAAGAGAGGATTTATCGATTAGTCGTTAAAACTGTTTACGACCAAATGATAGGCTGTTAATAAGGATGACAGCTTCTATCGAGCATAGGTCGCTGTAGGCCATATGGGTTGGTTGTCCTCTTAACCAAAGAATGTAGAGACACTGGTATGGCATACAGGTGAGATGTAAGGGTACATCATCATTGAACGTGACCAACTCCAGAGCATTCTGTTGTCGAGAATGTCATTGATGGGATATAGGTATAAGTGTCCCTTAGACCTGAGATCGCCTCAGTGACTTGCAAGCAACTCATAGTGCTTTGGTACTGGACTAACTGAATTTTTAATTTAGTGATGGAAGGCTTCTGGGCACAGTCAAGTACTTGCGAAGTCAGAGTATGATCGAGATGGGATTGACCACTCCAAGAGTTTGAGAAAAATGAGTCACTGTATTTCAATTTAGCAAAACTTTGACCAGGATAATCCATCAGATGGATTTAATATTTTGAAATACAATGTGGACAACCTGATCAGAGTTGACAGTTGAACTCTGAGGTGTCCTATGAGCATTTTGGTCAAGGAGATGAATTATATGGAAACTATATTCATATGGGTTCTAAGGATGTTGTTCTACACATTCAACCTATCCGACCGTCGGGTACCATTGCTAGATGGTCACTTTGATTGGTATAGAAATTTATTCCTGTGCTATCGACTTAGGTTCGGACCTATGAGGTCACACACATTAGATTTCATGATCCGATCAGATGGTTGATCAATGATTAAGAATCATTCTAGGGTTAAATGATCAATATGATTGACATTTAACCTAATGCAAGTATTGCAGGAGGATCGATTAGTAATTCGATTACTAATTGGCTTAATTTGATTAAGCCAATGGGCTGAGATTAAGTCCAATTGAATATAATTTAATTTGATTAAATTAGATTCTTAATTAGGTTAGGATCTATTTTAATTGAGTTGATTTGGTTTTGGTTTGATTTGGTTTGAGAAACCAGATTGGAACAAGACATAGATTGAATCCTAGTAAGACTAGGATTCCACCTTGTGCCAATTTAGCCCCACGCCCACTCTCTCTTATCTCATTTCCACTCTCTCTTATTTTGTGTGACAAAACTTCTCTCCCAGGTCTTCACACATACCCAAAACTTTCCTCTCTTCTCTCTTACATGGAAAGTGGTTGTGGATCAAGTCAAAGTAGGAATTAGTTTGGATTTCAAATTCTATGAGATAAAATTTTAAGAAATCAAAACTCTTTTATTATGGCATTGATTTTATCCAGATTTTTTTTGAAATTTTCATAGCTTTTATGGTACATAATATGCACCCTTTTCTGGTGGTCCATGTGCAAAAAGAAAGAGGGGGCGCCCAAGAGTTGGGCGCCCCTTATCTTGCCATATTTGGATAATTTTTGACTAGGTATTTGACCTAGACAAAGACTCTATCATATCTCTCTATTTAAAATAAATTTTTTCAAAATTTTTTTGTTAAAAATAGAGAAAAGAGAGATCTTTGGGGTGTGCAAAAATTAGGAAGAAAGAAGGTCAGAGTGTGGAGATACAATAGACACAAGACTAGGTGTCTAGGTGAGAGCAAAGAGAAGAAGAAGAGGATCTTCTTCTAGGGTTGCTGAGTTCACCTCTTTCCTTCCTCTATCTGTGAGTTTTCTGAGAGTGTCTCATATCTAAAACTCCTTCTCTTACTTCTCATTTTTGGAAGAGTCCAAATCAAGAAGAAGGAGGCATCTGATCGACCATCGAAGAAGGATCAGCACAGTACTAGCATACTGTGCTGATTTCCTGGATCAGGACTTCTGATCGTGATTCGTGGGCTCGTGTGGACGACTCCTAGAGGTCAGATGTATGTGCGGCTCGTAACATCATCCTCAAACTCAGATCAGTAAAGTTAGAATATCTAACTTGCAAGGTAATAGATCTGATCTATTATATTTTACACACATTAGATGTAGTATAGAAACATGTTGATATGATCATCAACATATAGTTGTTGCTCTTTATATTTTAATTTTTGATTTAATACCATATAATAATCATATAAGAGGATCTTAGATCTAGAGATTCTCTAATTTTATAAGATAAATTTTGATTTATTTTAGTCTTTCGCTGCCTGATCTTGAAAAAGTTTCAAGATCTAACCCTGAAACCCTAGATCTGGTTCCTTCAATTGGTTTCAGAGCAGATTGTTTATTACATGATTATCTATACATGCTTAGATTATTTTTTAGATTAGATCTAATTTATAATCTGATTGTTAAATTTAAAATTAAAATTTTTAGATCAATCACGAACTGTAGGTTGTCCTGCTGTAAGGTTTACCCCTTACAGTGTAAAGATTGTCCTAGTTCGTGTAGATTTATCTTTAATCATAAATTTGTTAAATGTGATCTACATTAAATTTATGATTTAGTAGATTTAAAAGATATTTAAATCTAAAATAAAATCTTTTTGTTAATAATTTTTGTGCAAAGAACCATCATATATTTGTCTGAAAAATTTGCGTATTTAAAGTTGAAATTGTTTCAATCATATGAACCTGTTTAGATTAGATCTAAAGTAGTTTCATACTTATTTCACTTGCATTTTGATTATGAATCAAATATGCAATTTGGTTGGTAGAACCATGTTGTAAAAATATTTTACAAATATAAAAATTATTTTTGAAAAGTCGAACCCCAACCCTCAGCCCAAAACTTAATTGAGAATTAAGAAGTTGTTTGATTAGGTTCTAGGATTATGAATTGAAGAATCTAAGACACAAACCATAATACATTGGATTAATGGGTTAGTGGAAATTAGGTCCATTAATTGGGTTAGACCTAAGGTTAGATTAAAGATGGACTTAATTAGAGAATTGACTAAATCTAATCAATTGTTGCCTTAGATTAGGTCAAGGATTCTCTAGATCAATTATAATAGTTGTAGTTGGTCAAGTTCATATCTTTAACGAGAACCAAATAGACTTGATTCTTGGCTAAGCGGTCTAGCACGAACTGTTAGGTTGATCTAATCGAAACTAATTAAACTAGTTGGTGTCTAAGGTAAACCAGACCGGTGGTTTTTAATTGGCAGCCCGCTTATCTGGCTATTTCTGATGGTGTCTAAGGCAAGCTTTGGCAGACCCTCCCACCGATCGAACTTATCTGACCTCTTAGTGAAATTATATTTTGATCAGTTCATTTGACTATTCGAGCTGACCTATATCAGCTAGGTAAATCAGTGTGACTGATTTAGGTGCTCCTAGACCAGCCCTTTTAATGGTCTCTCTTAAACTGACTTGATGAAGCCAGTGGGAGGATCATAATAAGCTGGTTCATCTGACCTCCTCCTCTAAATCAATTAAATCTTCTAAAATTATTAGGTCCTTAAAATAAAATAGTTATGGTGATAACTAGATCATAGCCTCCCATTAAGTGGATGATAATGGGTCCATCAGTTGGATAATCATTGGAGGCCCAAAGGTCTGGTGCTTATCAGCTGATGGAATTGTCATTCATAATATGATTTCTTGATTGCATTTTTCTAAATAGTGGTTAGGTTAGCCAACCAAAGTTGGGCCTAATCATTCATTGGCTAGATGGGCCAAGTATGGTCATGTTAATGGTTGGATCTAATCAGACCTTTTCAGTGGAGGCCAAAGCTTACTGATTAGGGACTGTGGTAATTAAAATTACTAAAAATTATTTAGAGAAATAATTGATTATGAACCTACCCTTAGATGTACATGGGTTGGCCATGTAGGAACCAGATCTAGGGTTTCAGGGTTAGATCTTGAAACTTTTTCAAGATCATACAGCGGAAGACTAAAATAAATCAAAATTTATTTTCTAAAATCAGAGAATCTTTAGATCTAAGATTCTATTACATGATTATTACATAGCATTAAATCAGAAATTAAAATATATAAATATAGCATGAACTACATGTTGATCATATCAACATATTTCTATACCACATCTAATGTATGTATTAAACAATAGATCAGATCTATTACCATGCAAGTTAGACGCTCTAAACTCGCTGATCCGGGCTTAAGAATGATGTTGCAAGCCGCACATGCGTCTGACCTCTAGGAGTCATCCACACGAGCCCACGAATCTCGATCAGAAGTCCTGCTTCAGGACATCAGCACAGTATGCTAGTACTGCGCTGATCCTTCTTTGATGGTTGATCAGGTGCCTCATTCTTCTTGATTTGGACTCTTCCAAAGATGGAAAGTAAAAGGAGGAATTTCAGATCTGAGATGCTCTCAGGAAACTCAAGATGGAGGGAGGAAAGATATGAAAACAAAAAACCTAGAAGAAGACCCTCTTCTTCTTCACATTTTTCTCTCTAGATACCCTAACTTGCATCTTTTATATCTCCATGACCCAAAAGTCTTTCTCTCTAATTTTTGGATGGCACAAAGGTCTCTTAAATCTATATCTTCTCCTAAAATTTCATAAAGAAACTCATTTTATACAGAGAGATATGATAGAGTCCTTATCTAGGTCAAATACCTAGTCAAGGCTTATCCAAACATGGCAAGTTAAGGGGCGCCCAACTCTTGAGCACCTCCTCTATATTTTCATGCATGGATCACCAGCAAAGGGTGCACAATATATACCTTAAAATCCATGAAAATTCCAAAAAAATTTGGATAAATTCGGTGCAAAATTGAAAAAGTTTTGGATTTCTAAAACTCTATCTCATAGAATTCGAAATCCAAACTTATTCCTTTTTGATTTGATCCAAACCACCTTCCATGTAAGAAAGAAGAGAGGAAACCTTTTGTGAACGTGGGAGAGACCTGGGAGAGGGCTTTTGTCGCACAAAATAAGTGGAGATTGACGTTGAATAAGAGAGAGGGCGTGGGGAAGGCTTATGTGGTGCAAGGTGGAATCCTAGTCTTACTAGGATTCTATCTTATGACTTGTTTTAATTTGGTTTTTCAAATCAAATCAAACCAAAATTAGATCAACCTAATTAAAATAGGTCTTAACCCAATTAAAAATCTAATTTAATCAGATTAAATTAGATTTAAATCTGATTTAATTTTCTAATCAAATTAGAAATTAGATTGACCCAAGTCCTAGTTGAACTAGGACTAGTTTTTCCTTGCACTTGGCTTATCCAATAAACCAATTGGACTTGATCCAATCAAGCCCAAAATAAATCTAATTAAATCATATTTAATTAGACTTAATCTCAGTCCATTGGCTTAATCAAATTAAGTCAATTAGCAATCGAATTGCTAATCGATCCTCCTGCAATACTTGCACTGGGTTAAATGTCAATCGTATTGATCATTTATGTTGGAAAATGTGTCCCAAAAAGCCAATCGTCAAGCTATTGACGGTTGAGCAACCAAGTATTGTAATTGATTTGTTAATAAATAAAATATATTTGGCATCTTCATCATAAGCTTTCATCTTCTAATGAACTCTGTTGTTATGATGAAGTCCTTAGGACTATTTAGGTTCGATAAAGAGAGGATTTATCGATTAGTTCTTAAAACTGTTCACGACCAAATGATAGGCTGTTAATAAGGACGACAGCTTCTATCGAGCATAGGTCGCTGTAGGCCATATGGGTTGGTTGTCCTCTTAACCAAAGAGTGTGGAGACACTGGTATGGCATACAGGTGAGATATAAGGGTACATCGTCATTGAACGTGACCAACTCCAGAGCATTCTGCTGTCGAGAATATCTCTGATGGGATATAGGTATAAGTGTCCCTTAGACTTGAGATCACCTCAGTGACTTGCAAGCAACTCACTGTGCTTTGGTACTGGACTAACTGAATTTCTAATTCAGGGACGGAAGGCTTCTGGGCACAGTCAAGTACTTGCGAAGTCAGAGTGTGATCGAGATGGGATTGACCACTCCAAGAGTTGGAGAAGAATGAGTCGCTGTATTTCAATTTAGCAAAACCTTGGCCAGGGTAATCCATCAGATGGATTTGATATTTTGAAAAATAATGTGGACAACCTGATCAGAGTTGACAGTTGAACTCTGGGGTGTCCTATGATTATTTTGGTCAAGGGGATGAATTATATGAAAACTATATCCGCATGGGTTCTAAGGATGTTGTTCTACACATTCGACCTATCCGGTCGTCGGGTATCGTTGCTAGATGGTCACTTCGATTGGTATAAGAATTTATTCCTATGCTACCAGCTTAGGTTCGGACCTATGAGATCACACACATTAGAGTTCATGATCCGATCAGATGGTTGATCAACGATTAAGAATCGTTCTAGGGTTAAATGATCAATACGATTGACATTTAACCCAGTGCAAGTGTTGCAGGAGGATCGATTAGCAATTCGATTGCTAATTGGCTTAATTTGATTAAGCCAATGGACTGAGATTAAGTCTAATTAAATATAATTTAATTAGATTTATTTTGGGCTTGATTGGATCAAGTCCAATTGGTTTATTGGATAAGCCAAGTGCAAGGAAAAACTAGTCCTAGTTCAACTAGGACTTGGGTCAATCTAATTTCTAATTTGATTAGAAAATTAAATCAGATTTAAATCTAATTTAATCTGATTAAATTAGGTTCTTAATTGGGTTAAGACCTATTTTAATTGGGTTTATCTAATTTTGATTTGATTTGGTTTGGAAAACCAAATTAAAACAAGTCATAAGACAGAATCCTAGTAGGACAAGGATTCCACCTTGCGCCACATAATCCTTCTCCACGCCCTCTCTCTTATTCAATGCCAATCTCCACTTATTTTGTGCGACAAAAGCCCTCTCCCAGATTTCTCCCACGTTCACAAAAGGTCTCTTCTCTTCTTTCTTACATGGAAGGTGGTTTGGATCAAATCTAAAAGGAATAAGTTTGGATTTTGAATTCTATGAGATAGAGTTTTAGAAATCCAAAACTCTTTCAATTTTGCACCGAATTTATCCAAATTTTTTTTGGAATTTTTGTGGCCTTTAGGGTTTACATTGTGAACCCTTTTCTGGTGATCCATTCACGAAAATATGGAGGAGATTCTCAAGAGTTGGGCGTCCCTTAACTTGCCATGTTTGGATAAGCCTTGACTAGGTGTTTGACCTAGACAAGGACTCTATCATATCTCTCTATATAAGATGAGTTTCTTCGTGAAATTTTAAAGAGAGTCAACAATTTGAGAGGCCTTTGTTTCATCCAAAAATCAGAGAGAAATACCTTTGGGTCGTGGAGATATAAAAGATGCAAGTTTGGGTGTCTAGAGAGAAAAATGTGAAGAAGAAGAGGGTCTTCTTCTAGGGTTTTTATTTTCATATCTTTCCTCCTTCCATCTTGAGTTTCCTGAGAGTGTCTCAGATCTGAAACTCTTCCTTCTACTTTCCATCTTTGGAAGAGTCCAAATCAAGAAGAAGGAGGCACCTGATCAACCATCAAAGAAGGATCAGCGCAGTACAAGCATACTGTGCTGATTTCCTGAAGCAGGACTTCTGATCGAGATTCGTGGGCTCGTGTGGACGACTCCTAGAGGCCGGATGCGTGTGCGACTTGCAACATCATATTTAAGCCCAGATCAGCAAGGTTAGAGCATCTAACTTGCAAGGTAATAGATCTGATCTATTGTTTAATACATACATTAGATGTGGTATAAAAACATGTTGATATGATCAACATGTAGTTCATGCTATATTTATATATTTTAATTTCTGATTTAATATCATGTAATAATCATGTAATAGGATATTAGATCTAGGAATTTTCTGATCTTAAAAAATAAATTTTAATTTATTTTAGTCTTCCGCTGTATGATCTTGAAAAAGTTTCAAGATCTAACCCTCTTTTTCAAGATCTAACCCTGAAACCCTAGATCTGGTTCCTACAATTGGTATCAGAGCCTAGGTTCTTTATTACATGATTATTTATACCTGCTTAGATTATTTTTAGATTAGATCTAATTTATAATCTGATTATTAAATCTAAAATTAAAATTTTAGATCAATCACAAACTGCAAGGTTGTCCTGCTGTAAGGTTTACCCCTTACAGTGCAAAGGTTGTCCTAGTTTGTGTAGATCTATCTTTAATCATAAATTTATTAGATATGATCTAGATTAAATTTATGATTTATTAGATTTAAAAGATGTTTAAATCTGAAATAAAATCTCTTTGTTAATAATTTTTGTGCAAAGAAATTGTTTAAAGTTGAAATTATTTCAATTACATGAACCTGTTTAGATTAGATCTAAAGTAGTTTCATGTTTATTTCATTTGCATCTTGATTATGAATCAAACATGCAATATGGTTGGTAGAATCATATTGTAAAATTATTTTACAAATATGAAAATTATTTTTTGAAAAGCCGAACCCAACCCTCAGCCCAAAACTTAATTAAGAATTAAGAAGTTGTTTGATTAGGTTCTAGGATTGTGAATTGAAGAACCTAAGACACAAATCATAACACATTGGGTTAATGGGTTAGTGGGAATTAGGTCCATTAATTGGGTTAGACCTATGGTTAGATTAAAGATGGACTTAATTAGAGAATTGACTAAATCTAATCAATTGTTGTCTTAGATTAGGTCAAGAATTCTCTAGATCAATTACAATAGTTGTAGTTGGTCAAGTCCATGTCTTTAACGAGAACCAAATGGACTTGATTCTTGGCTAAGCGGTCTAGCACGAACTGTTAAGTTGATCTAATCGAAACTAATTAAACCAGTTGGTGTCTAAGGTAAACCAGACCGGTGGTTTTTAATTGGGAGCCCGCTTACCTGGCCATTTCTGATGGTGTCTAAGGCAAGCTTTGGCAGACCCTCCCACTGATCGAACTTACCTGGCCTCTTGGTGAAATTATATTTTGATCAGATCACTTGACTATTCAAGCTGACCCATGTTAGCTAGGTAAATTAGTGTGACTGATTTAGGTGCTCCTAGACCAGCCCTGGTCTCCCTTAAGCTGACTTGGTGAAGCCAGTGGGAGGATCATGATAAGCTGGTTCATCTGACTTCATCCTCTATATTATTTAAATCCTCTAAAATTATTAGGTCCTTAAAATGATAAAGTTATGGAGATAACTGAGTCATAGCCTCCCATTAAGGTGTTTGATAATGAGTCCATTAACTCAATAATCATTGCAGACCTAAAGGCCTGGTGCTTGTTGACTAATGGAATTATCACTCATCATATGACGACTTGAAAGTGTCTCTCTAATGGTGGTTAGGTGAGCCAACCAAAGTTGGGCTTAATCATTCGTTGGTTAGATACACCAAGTATGATCATGTTAATGGTTGGACCTAACTGGATCCTTATAGTGGAGGCCAAAGCCTACTGATTAGGTTTCTGAGGCAAAATTAAAATTACTAGAAATTGTTTAGAGAAACAATTGGTTATGAACCTACCCTTAGATGTACATGGGTTGGCCAACCAAAGTTGGGCTTGTGTGCAGTCTAAGTGGATTCTAGTACCCGCTAAGGAATTAGGGTAATTCCTTGAATTGGAGGTAGAGGCTACCAATTCGAATAAAATAGTGGGAGAAATCTTTTGATTAAAGTCCAAATCTTTAGGTTTAATGAATCAATTACTAATTAGGTTATGGTTCTCTTTTGTGCAGATATGGCCACTTCCCTATCACTCCGATCATTGTTGGACAATGATAAGTTGGTGGGACCCAATTTCGGTAGCTGGTATCGAAAGTTGAAGATAGTCCGGGAGCATGAACGGATCCTATATGTGATAATGGATCCTGCACCTGAGGAGCCAGCTGTCAATGCACGTGGAACAGTCAGAGACACTTACCAGAAGTGGCTCAGTGACCAGACCACGGTGCGCTGTATCATGCTGGCTGCTATGAGCGACGAGTTCAGTCGCAGATTCGAGATGGCTCAGCCAAAGGACATGCTTCAAGTGTTGGAGGATGCCTTTGGCACACCCGATGACGTGGAGAGGCACAAGACTAGTTGTGCCATCTTCAATGCCAAAATGCGGGATGGTGCCTCTGTCACTAATCATGTATTGTACATGATCGAGCTGATGGAACGATTGAGCAAGCTCGGTTTTTCCTTGCATGAGCAGCTTGAGAAAGATGCAATACTGAACTCGCTGCCCAAGTCTTATCTCCCATTCCTCACTCATTATAGAATGTCAAAGCCTGAAGTAAACTACCACGGATTACTGGGGTTACTTCAGAACTTTGAGAAAGATCACCAACTCTATAAGGAGTCGGTGAACTTAGTGGGAGGTTCGTCTTCTGGTTCTCGACCCTTTGAGAAAGAGAAGAAGAACAAGAAGAAGAAAGTGAAGAAGGTGCAAGTTCAGGCTGGGACATCTGTCCAGTGTCAGACCAAAAAGATCAAACCCAATAAGAGTCAAGCTGAATGCTTCTTTTGCAAGAAGCGGGGGCACTGGAAGAGGAACTGTCCCCAGTACATTGCCTCCCTAGACCCGAACAGGCAGAGAAAGTAGCAAGTTGTTGCTGGGCAAGGTATTTATATGATAACTCCTTGCAATTTCTCTATTTGTGATATAACTGACTGGGTATTGGATACCGGTAGCCCTTACCATATTTGCAATTCGTTGCAGGGGTTGTAGGTCAGTAGGAGATTCGTGCAAGGTGAGAGGTTCCTGAACGTTGGAGATGGAAGACCAGTTCCAGTTCTAGCATTAGGAATCTTGAAACTTGTATTTGAATCCCATATCATTGTTCTTAATGATTGTCATTTCTGTCCCAGTTTCTTTTTAAATGTCATTTCTGTAGGCCTTCTGGCCAAAAATGATTATGAAATTTCAATAAAGAAACAAATTTGTAATATCATTGAGAATGGTGTTACTATTTTTTGTGGACATTTGAACAATGGTGTGTATATGTTATCACAACCTGTTAATGTAGTCTATTCAACTGGCAAGCACCCTATATTAGATAGTGTGTCAGATATCTACTTATGGCACTGTAGGCTAGGTCATATAAACAAGAACAGAATAAACAGATTGACTCAAGAGGGAATCCTCGAAGTCCGTGATTGTGAATCACTTCCAACTTGTGAGTCCTGTCTTCTTGGTAAAATGATCAAGTCACCTTTTACTGGAAAAGATGAGAGAGCTACTGAGCTCTTGGGCCTAGTACATACTGATGTATGCGGGCCCATGAGCACCAGTGCTAGAGGTGGATATTTCTACTTCATAACTTTCACGGATGACCTATCCCGATATGGATATGTCTATCTGATAAAACATAAGTCGGATTCATTTGAAATGTTCAAACGATTCCGAAGTGAAGTAGAAAAACAAACTGGAAAGAGTATTAAAATTCTTCGATCTGATCGAGGAGGAGAGTACCTTTCTAGTGAATTTCTCACATATCTAGGAGAGAATGGGATTCTCTCCCAATGGACTCCTCCAGGAACACCACAGCATAATGGTGTGTCTGAAAGGAGGAATCAGACTCTGTTAGACATGGTCCGATCCATGATGGGTTTTGCTAGCTTGCCGATATCCTTCTGGGGATATGCACTCGAATCGGCCTGTTATCTGTTAAATAGGATTCCAAGTAAGTCTGTAATTAAGACTCCATATGAGATATGGACGGGACGTAAGCCAGCACTTTCACACCTTAGGGTCTGGGGGTGCCCGGCCTATGTCAAACGATTAGTCACAGACAAACTTGGACCTAGGTCTGACAAATGCTCATTCATAGGGTACCCCAAAGAGACAAAAGGATATTTTTTCTACCATGCTGATGAACAAAAAGTGTTCGTCAGTCTTAAGGCAATCTTTTTAGAAAAGGAGTTCCTTGGTGAAGGAACCGTTGCCTCTAAGGTTGAACTTGATGAAGTTCAACAGGTAGAAGGACCGACACCAATAGCTGAACCTGAGTCGGATATGATTAGATCAGATTCGGAGCCCAATATACCTGTACCATTAAGGCGATCCGGTAGAGTACCGCGTCAGCCGGACAGATACTACGGTTTCTTGATCCGGGATGGTGATCCCATTGAACTTGATGAGAATAATGAGGATCCGATCACCTATATGGATGCTATGCAGAGATCTGATTTCGAGAAATGGCTTGAAGCCATGAAATCCGAAATGGAGTCCATGAAGGTCAACGATGTATGGACATTGGTTGACCCACCTGAAGGGGTTTAACCCATTGGGTGTAAATAGGTCTTCAAAAGGAAGAGGGGCACAGACGGAAAGGTGGAGACCTATAAAGCCCATCTGGTTGCCAAGGGGTATCGTCAACGTTATGGTATTGACTATGACGAGACGTTTTCCCCTGTGGCAATGCTCAAATCTATTCGGATAATGCTTGCAATAGTTGTCCATCTGGATTATGAGATCTGGCAGATGGATGTAAAGACAGCTTTCCTGAATGGAGAGCTGACTGAAGAGGTGTATATGATACAACCTGAAGGGTTTACATCCACAGATGAGTCCAAAGTGTGCAAGCTTCAGAGATCCATTTATGGATTGAAGCAAGCTTCTCGGAGTTGGAACATGCATTTTGATAAGGTGATCAAAACGTATGGCTTCATTAAGAATGGAGAAGAGCCCTGCATCTATAAATGGGCAAATGGTCCAGTTGTGATATTCCTTATCTTGTACGTGGATGACATTCTCTTAATCGAGAATGACATCCCCGCACTACAAGGAATAAAAGTTTGGTTGTCATCACAGTTCTCCATGAAGGACTTGGGTGAAGCATCCTACATCCTAGGGATGAAGATCTATAGGGATAGATCTAAAAGGATGCTTGGGTTATCCCAGTCCATGTACATAGATACTGTGCTGAAGAGGTTCAGCATGGAGAATTCCAAGAAGGGCTATCTACCGATAGGCCAAGGAATTTCTCTCTCTAAGAAGGATTGTCCGACAACTCCTGAAGAGAGAGAGCGTATGAGTAGAGTCCCATATGCTTCAGTCGTGGGATCTATCATGTACGCCATGACATGTACAAGACCAGATGTGGCATACTCACTAGGAGTAGTGAGTAGATACCAATCTGATCCTGGAGAAAACCACTGGAAAGTGGTTAAAGCCATCCTTAAGTATTTGAAAAATACTAAGGACCAATGGTTGATTATGACGAGTCAGATCTGAAACTTGTGGGGTTCACAGACTCCAGCTTCCAATCTGACCATGATGACAGCAGGAGTGTGTCGGGTTATATCTTTACTCTGAATGGTGGAGCCATCTGCTGGAAGAGTTCCAAGCAGCATACTGTGGCAGACTCTGTTTGTAGCGGAGTATATCGCAGCATCAGATGCCGCGAAGGAAGCTGTGTGGCTGAAAAAATTCATCAACGAGCTCGGAGTAGCACCCTCCCTCGATGGTCCGGTCCTGCTTTATTGCGACAGCACTGGTGCCATAGCTCAGGCGAAGGAACCCAAAGCACATCAGCGGACGAAGCACATCTTGCGCCGCTTCCACCTGGTCCGAGAGATCGTGGATCGAGGTGACGTCGACCTTCAGAAGATCGACGGAAAGGAGAACCTAGCCGACCCCTTCACTAAAGCCTTGGCAATAAAGGAGTTCGACAACCACAAGTCGAAGATGGGTATTAGATACTGTGCCGAGTGGCTTTAGGACAAGTGGGAGTTGTTGGGAAATGTGTCCCAAAAAACCAATCGTCAAGCTGTTGACGGTTGAGCAACCAAGTATTGTAATTGATTTGTTAATAAATAAAATATATTTGGCATCTTCATCATAAGCTTTCATCTTCTAATGAACTCCGTTGTTATGATGAAGTCTTTAGGACTATTTAGGTTCGATAAAGAGAGGATTTATCGATTAGTCCTTAAAACTGTTCACGACCAAATGATAGGCTGTTAATAAGGATGACAGCTTCTATCGAGCATAGGTCGCTGTAGGCCATATGGGTTGGTTGTCCTCTTAACCAAAGAGTGTGGAGACACTGGTATGGCATACAGGTGAGATGTAAGGGTACATCGTCATTGAACGTGACCAACTCCAGAGTATTTTGCTGTCGAGAATGTCTCTGATGGGATATAGGTATAAGTGTCCCTTAGACTTGAGATCACCTCAGTGACTTGCAAGCAACTCATTGTGCTTTGGTACTGGACTAACTGAATTTTTAATTCAGGGACGGAAGGCTTCTGGGCACAGTCAAGTACTTGCGAAGTCAGAGTGTGATCGAGATGGGATTGACCACTCCAAGAGTTGGAGAAGAATGAGTCGCTGTATTTCAATTTAGCAAAACCTTGGCCAGGGTAATCCATCAGATGGATTTGATATTTTGAAATACAATGTGGACAACCTGATCAGAGTTGACAGTTGAACTCTGGGGTGTCCTATGATCATTTTGGTCAAGGGGATGAATTATATGAAAACTATATCCGCATGGGTTCTAAGGATGTTGTTCTACACATTCGACCTATCCGGTCCTCGGGTATCATTGCTAGATGGTCACTTCGATTGGTATAGGAATTTGTTCCTATGCTACCGGCTTAGGTTCGGACCTATGAGATCACACACATTAGAGTTCATGATCCGATCAGATGGTTGATCAACGATTAAGAATCGTTCTAGGGTTAAATGATCAATACGATTGACATTTAACCCAGTGCAAGTGTTGCAGGAGGATCGATTAGCAATTCGATTGCTAATTGGCTTAATTTGATTAAGCCAATGGGCTGAGATTAAGTCTAATTAAATATGATTTAATTAGATTTATTTTGGGCTTGATTGGATCAAGTCCAATTGGTTTATTGGATAAGCCAAGTGCAAGGAAAAACTAGTCCTAGTTCAACTAGGACTTGGGTCAATCTAATTTTTAATTTGATTAGAAAATTAAATCAGATTTAAATCTAATTTAATCTGATTAAATTAGGTTCTTAATTGGGTTAAGACCTATTTTAATTGGGTTGATCTAATTTTAATTTGATTTGTTTTGAGAAATCAAATTAAAACAAGTCACAAGACAGAATCCTAGTAGGACTAGGATTCCACCTTGCGCCACATAATCCTTCTCCACGCCCTCTCTCTTATTCAACACCAATCTCCACTTATTTTGTGCAACAAAAGCCCTCTCCCAGATTTCTCCCACGTTCACAAAAGGTCTCTTCTCTTCTTTCTTACATGGAAGGTGGTTTGGATCAAATCTAAAAGGAATAAGTTTGGATTTTGAATTCTATGAGATAGAGTTTTAGAAATCCAAAACTCTTTCAATTTTGCACCGAATTTATCCAAATTTTTTTTGGAATTTTCATAGCCTTTAGAGTTTACATTGTGAACCCCTTGCTGGTAATCCATTCACTAAAATATGGAGGAGATGCTCAAGAGTTGGGCGTCCCTTAACTTGCCATGTTTGGATAAGCCTTGACTAGGTGTTTGACCTAGACAAGGACTCTACCATATCTCTCTATATAAGATGAGTTTCTTTGTGAAATTTTAAGGAGAGTTATAGATTTGAGAGAGCTTTGTGCCATCCAAAAATCAAAGAGAAATACCATTGGGTCATGGAGATATAAAAGATGCAAGTTTGGATGTCTAGAGAGAAAAACGTGAAGAAGAAGAGGGTCTTCTTCTAGGGTTTTTATTTTCATATCTTTCCTCCTTCCATCTTGAGTTTCCTGAGAGTGTCTCAGATCTAAAACTCCTCCTTCTACTTTCTATCTTTGGAAGAGTCCAAATCAAGAAGAAGGAGGCACCTGATCAACCATCAAAGAAGGATCAGCGCAGTACTAGCATACTGTGCTGATTTCCTGAAGCAGGACTTCTGATCGAGATTCGTGGGCTCGTGTGGATGACTCCTAGAGGCCGGACGCGTGTGCGGCTTGCAACATCATCTTTAAGCCTGGATCAGCGAGGTTAGAGCATCTAACTTGCAAGGTAATAGATCTGATCTATTGTTTAATACATACATTAGATGTGGTATAAAAACATGTTGATATGATCAACATGTAGTTCATGCTATATTTATATATTTTAATTTTTGATTTAATATCATGTAATAATCATGTAATAGGATCTTAGATCTAGGGATTTTTTGATCTTAGAAAATAAATTTTGATTTATTTTAGTCTTCTGCTGTATGATCTTGAAAAAGTTTCAAGATCTAACCCTCTTTTTCAAGATCTAACCTTGAAACCCTAGATCTGGTTCCTACAATTTAACCCTAGAACGATTCTTAATCATTGATCAACCATCCGATCAGATCATGAACTCTAATGTGTGTGATCTCATAGGTCCGAACCTAAGTCGGTAGTACAGGAACAAATTCTTGTACCAATCGAAGTGACCATCTAGCAATGGTACCCGACGACCGGATAGGTCGAATGTGTAGAACAACATCCTTAGAACCCATGCAGATATAGTTTTCATATAATTCATCCCCTTGACCAAAATGATCATAGGACACCCCAGAGTTCAACTGTCAACTCTGATCAGGTTGTCCACATTGTATTTCAAAATATCAAATCCATCTGATGGATTACCCTGGCCAAGGTTTTGCTAAATTGAAATACAGCGACTCATTCTTCTCCAACTCTTGGAGTGGTCAATCCCATCTCGATCACACTCTGACTTCGTAAGTACTTGACTGTGCCCAGAAGCCTTCCATCCTTGAATTAAAAATTTAGTTAGTCCAGTACCAAAGCACAGTGAGTTGCTTGCAAGTCACTGAGGCGATCTCAAGTCTAAGGGACACTTATACCTATATCCCATCAGAGACATTCTCGACAGCAGAATACTCTGGAGTTGGTCACGTTCAATGACGATGTATCCTTACATCTCACCTGTATGCCATACCAGTATCTCCACACTCGGTTAAGAGGACAACCAACCCATATGGCCTACAGCGACCTATGCTCGATAGAAGCTGTCGTCCTTATTAACAGCTTATCATTTGGTCGTGAACAGTTTTAAGGACTAATCGATAAATCCTCTCTTTATCGAACTTAAATAGTCCTAAGGACTTCATCATAACAACGGAGTTTATTAGAAGATGAAAGCTTATGATGAAGATGCCAAATATATTTTATATATTAACAAATCAATTACAATACTTGGTTGCTCAACCGTCAACAGCTTGACGATTGGCTTTTTGAGACACATTTTCCAACAGACCAACCAAAGTTGGGCTTGTGTGCAGTCTAAGTGGATTTTAGTACCCACTAAAAAATTAGGGTAATTCCTCGAATTGGAGGTAGAGGCTATCAATTCGAATAAAATAATGGGAGAAACTTTTTGATTAAAGTCCAAATCTTTAGGTTTAATAAATCAATTACTAATTTGGTTATGGTTCTCCTTTGTGTAGATATGGCCATTTTTCTATCGCTCTGATCATTGTTGGACAATGACAAGTTGGTGGGACCCAACTTCGGTAGCTGGTATCGAAAGTTGAAGATAGTTCTAGAGCATGGACAGAACCTATGTGTGATAACGGATCCTGCACCTGAGGAGCCAGCTGCCAATGCGCATAGAACAGTTAGAGACACTTACCAGAAGTGGCTCAGTGACCGGACCATGGTGCACTGCATCATGCTGGCTGCCATGAGCAATGAGTTCAGTTGCAGATTTGAGATGGCTCAGCCAAAGGACATGCTTCAAGTGTTGGAGGATGCCTTTGGCACACCCGATGACGTGGAGAGGTACAAGACTAGTTGTGCCATCTTCAACGTCAAAATGCGAGATGGTGCCTCTGTCACCGATCATGTATTGTACATGATCGAGCTGATGGAGTGTTTGAGCAACCTCAATTTTTTCTTGCATGAGCAGCTTGGGAAAGATGTAATACTGAACTCGCTACCCAAGTCTTATCTCCCATTCCTCACTTATTATAGAATGTCAAAGCCTAAAGTAAACTACCACAGATTACTGGGGTTGCTTTAGAACTTTGAGAAGGATCACCAACTCCACAAGGAGTTGGTGAACTTAGTGGGAGGTTCATCTTCTGATTCTCGACCCTTTAAGAAAGGAAAGAAGAACAAGAAGAAGAAAGTGAAGAAGGTGCAAGTTCAGGCTAGGACGTCTGTGCAGGGCCAGACCAGAAAGATCAAGCCTGATAAGAGTCAAGCTGAATGCTTCTTTTGCAAGAAGCGGGGGCACTGGAAGAGAAATTGTTCTTAGTACATTGCCTCCCTGGACCCGAACAGGCAGAGAAAGAAGCAAGCTATTATTGGGCAAGGTATTTATATGATAACTCCTTGCAATTTTTCTGTTTGTGATATAACTGACTGGATATTGGATACCGGTAGCCCTTATCATATTTGTAATTCATTGCAGGGGTTGCAGGTCAGTAGGAGATTCGAGCAAGGCGAGAGGTTCCTGAACATTGAAGATGGAAGATCAGTTTTAGTTCTAGTATTAGGAATCTTAAAACTTGTATTTGAGTTCCATACCATTGTTCTTAATGATTGTCATTTCTGTCCCAGTTTCTTTTTAAATGTTATTTCTATAGGCCTTCTAGCCAAAAATGATTATAAAATTTCAATGAAGAAACAAGTTTGTAATATCATTATGAACGGTGTTACTATTTTTTGTGAACATTTGAACAATGGTGTGTATATGTTATCATAACCTATTCACGTAGTCTATTCTATTGGCAAGCACCCTAGATTAGATAGTGTATCAAATATCTACTTATGGCACTGTAGGCTAGGTCATATAAACAAGAACAGGATAAACAGATTGACTCAAGAGGAAATCCTCGAAGTCAGCAATTGTGAATCACTTTCAATCTGTGAGTCCTATCTTCTTGGTAAAATGATCAAGTCACCTTTTATTGGAAAAGGTGAGAGAGCTACTGAGCTCTTGGGCCTAGTACATACTGATGTATGCGGGCCCATGAGCACAAGTGCTAGAGGTGGATATTTCTACTTCATCACTTTCATGGATGATCTATCCAGATATGGATATGTCTATCTGATGAAACATAAGTCAGATTCATTTGAAATGTTCAAATGATTCCAAAATGAAGTAGAAAAATAAACTGAGAAGAGTATTAAAACTCTTCGGTCTGACCGAGGAGGAGAATACCTTTCTGATGAATTTCTCACATATCTAGGAGAGAATGAGATTCTCTTCTAATGGACTCCTCCAGGAACACCACAGCATAATGGTGTGTCTGAAAGGAGAAATCAGACTCTGTTAGATATGATCCGATCCATGATGGGTTTTGCCAGCTTGTCGATATCCTTCTGGGGATATGTACTCAAATTGGCCTGTTATCTGTTAAATAGGGTTCCAAGTAAGTCTGTAATTGAGACTCCATATGAGATATGGATAGGGCATAAGCCAGTACTTTCACACCTTAGGATCTGGAGATGTCCGGCCTATGTCAAATGGTTAGTTACAGATAAACTCGGATCTAGGTCTGACAAATACACATTCATAGGGTACCCCAAAGAGATCAAAGGATATTTTTTCTACCATGCTGATGAACAGAAGGTGTTCATCAGCCTTAAGACAACCTTTTTAGAAAAGGAGTTCCTTGGTGAAGGAACCGTTGCCTCTAAAGTTGAACTTAATAAAGTTCAACAAGTAGAAGGACCGACACCAATAGCTGAACCTAAGTCAGATTTGATCAGATTCAGAGCCCAATGTACCTGCACCATTAAGGTGATCCGATAGAGTACCGCGTCAGTCGGATAGATACTATAATTTTTTGGTCTGGGATGGTGATCCCATCGAACTCGATGAGAATGATGAGGATTCGATCACCTATATGGATGCAATGCAGAGATCTGATTTCAAGAAATAGCTTGAAGCCATGAAATCTGAAATGGAGTCCATGAAGGTCAACGATGTATGGACATTAGTTGACCCACCTGAAGGGATTAAACCCATTGGATGTAAATGGGTCTTCAAAAGGAAGAGGAGCACAGATGGAAAGGTGGAGACCTATAAAGCCCGTCTGGTTGCCAAGGGGTATTGTTAACGTTATGGTATTGACTTTGACGAGATGTTCTCCCCTATGGCAATGCTCAAATCCATTCAGATAATGCTTGCAATAGCTGCCCATTTGGATTATGAGATCTGACAGATGGATGTAAAGACAGCTTTTCTGAATGGAGAGCTGATCGAAGAGGTGTATATGATACAACCTGAGAGGTTTACATCCACAGATGAGTCCAAGGTGTGCAAGCTTCAGAGATCCATTTATGGATTGAAGCAAGCTTCTAGGAGTTGGAACATACATTTATGGATGACATTCTCTTAATCGGGAATGACATCCCCACACTACAGGGAATAAAAATTTGGTTGTCATCGCAGTTCTCCATGAAGGACTTAGGTGAAGCATCCTACATCCTAGGGATGAGGATCTATAGGGATAGATCTAAAAAGATGCTTGGGTTATCCCAATCCATGGACATAGACACTGTGCTGAAGAGGTTCAGCATAAAGAATTTCAAGAAAGGCTATTTATCGATAGGCCATGAAATTTCTCTCTCTAAGAAGGATTGTCTGACAACTCCTGAAGAGAGAGAGCGTATGAGTAGAGTCTCATATACTTCGACCGTGAGATCTATTATGTACGCCATGACATGTACAAGACCAGATGTGGCATACTCACAAGGAGTAGTGAGTAGATACCAATCTGATTTTAGAGAAAACCACTGAAAAGTGGTTAAAGCCATCCTTAAGTATTTGAAAAATACTAAGGACCAATGGTTGGTTTATGACAAGTCAGATCTGAAACTTGTGGGGTTCATAGACTCCAGCTTTCAATCTGACCATGATGACAGCAGAAGCGTGTCGGGTTATATTTTTACTCTGAATGGTGGAGCCATTTGCTGGAAGAGTTTCAAGCAGCATATTGTGGCAGATTCTATTTGTGAAGTAGAGTACATCGTAGCATCGGATGCTGCAAAGGAAGCTGTGTGGTTGAGAAAATTCATCATCGAGCTCGGAGTAGCACCCTCTCTCGATAGTTCGGTCTTGCTCTACTGCGACAGCACTGATGCCATAGCTCAAGCGAAGGAACCCAAAGCATACCAGTAGACAAAGCATATTTTGCACCACTTTCATCTGGTCTGAGAGATCGTGGATCGAGGTAACATCGACCTTCAGAAGATCGACGGAAAGGAGAACCTGACCGACACCTTCACCAAAGCCCTGGTGATAAAGGAGTTCGACAACCATAAGTCAAAGATGGGTATTAGATACTGTGCTGAGTGGCTTTAGGACAAGTAGGAGTTGTTGAAAAATATGTCCCAAAAGCCAATCATCAAGCTATTAACGGTTGAGCAACCTTATATTGAAATTGATTTGTTAATAAATAAAATATATTTTTGGCTTTCTCATCATAAGTTTTCATCTTCTAATGAACTCCGTTGTTGTGATGAAGTCTTTAGGACTATTTAGGTTCGATAAAGAGAGAATTTATCGATTAGTCCTTAAAATTGTTCATGACCAAACGATAGACTGTTAATAAGGACGACAGCTTCTATCGAGCATAGATCATTGTAGGCCATATGGGTTGGTTGTCCTCTTAACTAAGGAGTGTGGAGACACTGGTATGGCATACAGGTGAGATATAAGGGTACATCATCATTGAACGTGACCAACTCCAGAGCATTTTGCTGTCGAGAATGTCCCTAATGGGATATAGGTATAAGTGTCCCTTAGACCTGAGATCGCCTCAGTGACTTGCAAGCAACTCACTGTGCTTTGGTACTGGACTAACTGAATTTTTAATTCAGTGACGGAAGGCTTTTGGACACAGTCAAGTACTTGCAAAGTCACAGTGTGATCGAGATGGGATTGACCACTCTAAGAGTTGGAGAAGAATGAGTCATTGTATTTCAATTTAGCAAAATTTTGGTCAGGGTAATCCATCAGATGGATTTGATATTTTGAAATACAATGTGGACAACCTAATCAGAGTTGACAGTTGAACTCTGAGGTGTCCTATGAGTATTTTCATCAAGGAGATGAATTATATGAAAACTATATCCATATGGGTTCTAAGGATGTTGTTCTACACATTTGACCTATCCGACCATCGGGTACCATTGCTAGATGATCACTTTAATTGGTATAAAATTTTATTCCTGTGCTACTGACTTAGGTTCGAACTTATGAGGTCACACATATTAGAGTTCACGATCTGAACGGATGGTTGATCAACAATTAAGAATCATTCTAGGATTAAATGATTAATATGATTGACATTTAACCTAGTGCAAGTGTTGCAGGAGGATCGATTAGCAATTCGATTACTAATTGACTTAATTTGATTAAGCCAATGGGCTAAGATTAAGTCTAATTGAATATAATTTAATTAGATTTAGTTTGAGCTTGATTGGATCAAGTCTAATTGGTTTATTGGATAAGCCAAGTGCAAAAAAAAATTAGTCTTAGTTCAATTAGGACTTGGGTCAACCTAATTTCTAATTCGATTAGAAAATTAAATCAAATTTAAATTTAATTTAAACTGATTAAATTAGATTTTTAATTGGATTAAGATCTATTTTAATTGGGTTGATTTGGTTTTGGTTTGATTTGATTTGAGAAACCATATTGGAACAAGACATAGATTGAATCCTAGTAAGACTAAGATTCTACCTTGCGCCAATTTAGCCCCACGCCCACTCTCTCTTATCTCACACCCACTCTCTCTTATCTCATGCCCACTCTCTCTTATTTTGTGCGACAAAATTTCTCTCCTAGGTCTTCACACATGCCCAAAACTTTCCTCTCTTTCTCTCTTACATGGAAAGTGGTTGTGGATCAAGTCAAAATAGGAATTAGTTTGGATTTTAAATTCTATGAGATAGAGTTTTAGGAAACCAAAACTTTTTCCTTATGGCACTGATTTTATCCAGATTTTTTTTGAGATTTTTGTAATTTTTATGGCACATAATATGCACCCTTTGCTGGTGGTCCACGCACAAAAAGAAAGAGGGAGCACCCAAGAGTTGGGCTCCCCTTGTCTTGCCATGTTTGGATAATCCTTGACTAGGTATTTGACCTAGACAAGGACTCTATCATATCTTTCTATTTAAAATGAATTTCTTCATAATTATTTTTTTAAAAAATAGAAAAAAGAGAGACCTTTGGGGCATGCAAAAATCAAGGAGAAAGAAGGATGGGGCATGGAGATACAATAGACAAAAGACTAAGTGTCTAGGTGAGAGCAAAGAGAAGAAGAAGAGGGTCTTCTTCTAGGGTTGCTGAGTTCACCTTTTCTCTTCCTCCATCTATGAGTTTTCTAAGTGTGTCTCACATCTAAAACTCCTCCTACTTCTCATCTTTGGAAGAGTCCAAATCAAGAAGAAGGAGGCATCTGATCGACCATCGAAGAAGGATCAGCACAGTACTAGCATACTGTGCTGATTTCCTGGATCAGGATTTCTGATCGTGATTCGTGGGCTCGTGTGGATGACTCCTAGAGGTCAGATGCATGTGCGGCTCACAGCATCATCCTCAAGTCCGGATCAGCAAAGTTAGAACGTCTAACTTGCAAGGTAATAGATCTGATCTATTATATTTTACATACATTAGATGTAGTATAGAAACATGTTGATATGATCAACATGTAGTTCTTGCTCTTTATATTTTAATTTCTGATTTAATGCCATGTAATAATCATGTAATAGGATCTTAGATCTAGAATTTTTTGATTTTATAAGATAAATTTTTATTTATTTTAGTCTTCTACTACCTGATCTTAAAAAAATTTCAAGATCTAACCCTGAAACCCTAGATCTGGTTCCTTCATAATTGAGTTATGAGATAACCCAATTACAAGAGAGATTAATTCCTGATTTGATCTGAACTTGGGTTCAATTAATTTTTAATTAGATTAAGATTTAATTAAGAGAGTTTGGATTTCTAATTAGATTAGGATTTCATTCTCTTTGGATCCAATCAATCCCTAAGTAGATTAGGATTGATTAGGATTTGAATAAGGCAACAAACAAGAGTCCTTTTTGACTAGGACTCTTCCTCTCCTTGTGCCTAACTAAAGCCCATGCCCAACTATATTCCCACCACCCCTTATTATTTAGCATGAGATTTCTCATGTTAAATTTGAAAGCCAAGTCGCTCCTTCTCACCACCAAAGGAAGATAAGGTAGGTTTTAAATTTGATTTAACCTACATTCCTTATCAAGATGAGATGTGATCTCATCCAAACTCTTTGATGCCAAACCATAAAACCCCTTATTTTGTGCGACAAAATAAGAAGTGTGTGTGTGGAAAATCAGATGAAGATCTGATTTACCATGAGAAAGAAAAAAATAAAAGGGGGCAATACCATTCTTAGGGCATGAAAAAAAAAAGGAGAGGGTCTCCAATTGTGGTGTGAAAATCCCTAAGGTTTTTTAGAGTGGCGTTAGGCTTTTGAGAGAAGAAATAAAAATAGAGAGAAAGGGGTTTCTCCTATTTTAGATCTTCTTCTTCCTCTTCCACATAATCATCCTCCAAGTCTTCTTCAAGATCTAAGAGAGTCTTTGAGATCCGAAGGAGAAATCAAAATCAATCATTAGGAGGTGTCTTCTGTAAGAGAGCTAGCACCCCAGTGAAGATGCAAGCTTCTGATCGAAACAAAGACTTCATATGGATATCCGTAGAGACCAGACGTATGTGCAGCTCGATGAGAATCTCATTGGATTATCACGATCATCAGCAGTGGAGATCATCAATCCGCACAAAGATATGGAGATTAGATCTCTGATCTTGTGTTTTGATTTAAATTTGATTTTAATTTTAGTATCTTAAATCTTGCATGTGATTGATCTTCTTAGCTGTAGATTAGATCTACTTAATGTATGTTAGATAGATTAAAATGATTTTAATCTAGATCAGATTTTATTCCATTGTGTTCATATTTTTAAAACTTAAAAACTGTATGTTTTGATTTCTGCATGCATGTTTTCGAATGTGCGACATCCTTCAAGTGGAACACCCGCAGGCCAACAACAAAGCTGTGGTAACTAATCGAACCCTTTTGCAGAGATTGAAAGCCAGGATCGATCAAGCTAAAGGAGCATGGGTGGATGAGCTACATAGTGTGCTTTGGGCCTACCGAACCACTCAAAGGATATCCACAAGAGATACTCCTTTCAATCTCTCCTTCAGAATGAAAGCTGTCATTCCCATAGAAATCAGACTCCCTTCACATCAGATCAAGGACTACAATGATCGAAGTAACACAGAGCAACTTCATGCAAATCTAGACCTATTCGAAGGAGTTTACGAGAAAGCACGAGTGCGGATGGTGGCCTATCAACAAAGGATGGCAAGATACTACAACTCCCGCATCCGGAGCAAAGAAATCAAAGCTGACAATCTGGTCCTATGTCAAGCCGAAGTCTTCCAACCTACCAATTGCAGAAAATTATCTTTGAAGTGGGAAAGCCCCTATGGCCATGAAACTAGAAAAATCTCTAAACATATTATCAATGATGTAACTTGATCATCAGCTAATAAAATAATTCCTTTTCAGGAATACTATCATCTCTTGCAACTAGTAGGCTGGAGACCTCACATGCCCTTGAGCGACGAATGCCACTCATCTCAAGATGAGAAGAGCAGAAACCCCTGACCATACGAGAAGGGAGAGATAACCATGAAGGACCCTCAGATCCCACAAACATAATTCATTTGGGCTAAAGATCTTGATGACTAAGAAGCAGGAGCTAATCTATAAGGACCTCTGAAGGCCGTTCTCTTTTCAGCAAGCCAGTGCCCATGAAGATCTTAGTCATGTGAGAAGCGAGGGCTAACCTAAAAGGATCCTCGAAGACTACCGATCCAAGGCATCAATAATGAAGACCTCGACGACTAAGAAGTGGAGGCTAACCTATAAGAACCCTCGAAGGTCGCTTACTTTTTAGCGAGCCAACACCCGTGAAGACCTTAGTCATGCAAAAAGTGGGGGCTAACCTATAAGGACCCCCAATATTTGCTGTTCTAACTTTGTCATTCTAACCTACATGGATAGAAGACCTCGATAACTAAAAAGCAAGAGCTAACCTATAAGGAACCCTAAAGACTTCTCACTTTTTAGTGAGCCAGCACCTATAAAGACCTTAGTCACATGAGAGGTGAAGGCTAATTTAAAAGGATCTTCAGAGGGCTAACCAATAAGAACCCTCAGCCTACCGACATCGACAACAAACGAAAGTTAACTTAAAAAGACCTTCAGAGGGCTAATCTATAAGGATCCTCAACTCACTAACCTCAGCTATGCAAGATACTGAACATAACCTAGAAGAATCTTTGGGGAGCGAACCTCCAAGGACTCCCAAAGTGAAGGATAAAGTTGATCTACAAATACTATACGAACACAAAGTCACCAAAGCATAAAAGTATAGGTGAAATGAAAAACTTCAATCCAAATTCATTTTATTGATAAACTTGATTACAGAAGCTACAAAAGGATATCTACAAGAAGAAAAATAAAAGTACATCAATCATTCAGAAGGCTTGCCTTTGGTTGATGGGGCTCTGACATATTGTCGATCCGATATTCCTTCAACCACAGTATCCAATGTTTCTTCATTTGCAGGGCCCACAAGATCGACATGTCCACTATCTCTAAGAGTATTGAGATGAGAGTCAACTTTGAAGAAAAGTCATTTAACTAAACTCAGGTACTCTTCAAGGTAGACATCCAAAGCCATGGTTGATACACCTGCAGCTTTAAGAGTTGCATTGCATGGAGTCATGGTGAGCCTATCCTCCAACTGCCTAACAATAGCTTTGGTGTGGTTGGCTGCCGCCATGCTCTCTGCAAACTTAATTCAAAGCTCGGCCATCGCAGGCCTATCCTTGCTCATGTTGTGCACATGCACCTCAGGACGTGGGACAAGGAATACACCAGCAACATACCAAAGAGGGGCGGCTACAAGAATCCCTCCTTAAAGATGGCGGCTAGGATTTTGGCATGCAAATGAAGAGAAGGAGAGAGAGATTGAGAGAGAAAAGCTATTGTATTAGTTCCACACCAAATATATTATCATATATGGTTTATATACCCTAGGGTTTTCACACAAATCCTAATAAACCCCAACTAAAAAACTCTCCGGACTAACCCAAATGCACTCATCTAAATCATGTACACCTATGATCTAATCATGCACTCACCTTTAGAGTTAGTCTCCTTAAGACCCATCAAACTAGATGTTAAGAACCTAGGATCAAAACCAATCCTAAGCCCAAATAGAAATCCCGTACTGTTCTGTTTTGCAACTTGAGCCGGCTCGATCAGACCCCGAGTCAGCTCGACCGTCGTGCCAGCATAATGCAATGAAATGCTGCTCTCTAGTTGGCTTTCAAGCAGGATCTCTCGGGGGTCTGAGCCGACTCAAGTTGATTTGAGTCGACTCCTTCAGGATCCGAGCCAACTCCATTGATGGCAGAATCCCTTTGCTTGATTCCTCGCTCCACTTTGCATCTTAAGTATTCGAAGCCCCAATCAAGCTCCTCAAAATCCTCACCAGCATGAACCTCGAGCCCATGGAAGCTATGCTCCACCTCCATCCTAGGACCACTCCTGTCCTAGTGAACCTGAAATCTATCATCTCGACTCCACTAGTGATCACCTCCAAGGCTATGAGGGCACCACAGAATCCCAACAATCTCCACCTTGGTGCTCTCAAAGCCTTAGCGATCACCGCTCTTTCGAGTCTGATCCTCTGCATGATCTGGCCATTGAGGAGTGAAACCAACTGTGTAGACCTCCTCGTCAGCATAGTATACCTCAGTCCTGGAGCAGTTTGAGAGGCTGCCATCACCTCCCTTATGGTTAAAAACCTCATCCTACATCCAAGCACCTCTTTATTGGTCCTTTCATCAATGGCTATACCCACCACTGATCTAGTAGCTACATCCACTGCCGCCACCATGCTTCCACCTGTCACGACACCCAATGACTCCATCTATCATTGCTCTAGCAAATCTAACCCCCACTACTCCACCTGTGACTCCAACAGTCGTAGTTCCAATGATGCGGCCCATGGCTATCCCAGTAGCTTCGATCACCACGGTCCTAGTGGCTGTGACTGCCACTGTTCCTGCAATATGCTCCACTGCAGCATTAGAAACTCTTGGAGTGACTATAGCTCCACTTCTCTACCTCCGACCCTCCTATGGCCAAGGCTGGTGGAAGCCTCCTCACACGTCCCCAGATCCTCCGTTGCCACTGTAGCATCAAACTCTGATGCATACACCTCTAGGCCATCTCCTGATGCCTGCTCATCACTACCGAAGCATCTGGAAAACTCCACCTCCCTCTGCACCTCTCTGCTTAGAGCCTGTGCCATGGCCATGGCCTTCCTCATCACCTATGAAGGAACCTCTCTCCGATGCTCTTCCTCCTCCATGTATGGACACACCAATCCTCCGTGCTCCATCTCCTTGTGATCTTGCTACCCCATAATTTGTAGATTCGATAAGCAAACCATCAACTATCCAATCTGCATCGACTGGACCTCTGACTGATCCTTCACAGCTGAAACAATCACCTCGACCTTTCTGGACATAACAGATCCCTCCTGAAGGAAAAATTGACTTTTTCCTTGTAGGATCTTCCAGATCTAATGAGATTTGGGGCAGAATATTTCAAAAAAAAAATATCCTACGATATTTCAAATCTAAGATCTATTAGATCTAATTTTTATTATCTGATATTAAATCTAAAATTAAATCTAAAATCATGAGGAATAGAGAAATACCTCTAAGGTAACTAGATTACCCTATAGATGATCGCAGCAATGCCCGAGGTTCTAAAATAGCCACGCAGATGCCTGACCTCTACCAATATCCACTCAAGTAGGATCTGGATCATCTTCTCCTCACAAATCTTTTCTCCAAAAATCAGATCTGGATCTGATCTGAAAGATCTTCAAAAGATCTTCTGAAGCTGCAGCAGTAGCTTCTCGATAAATCTCTGCAGCTTTCTAATCAGGAAGCCACCACGCCTTGGACAAGCACCAGATGGACACCCAACCTCTTGGATGTGAAGAGGGGAGGGAGAGGAGAAGAGAGGGCATGGAGAAATAGAGGGGATTCAGGCTTTTGCTGATTATTGAGCAGAGTCTCTAAACCCTAGGCATAGACAGGGTTTAAATAGACCCTGCTGCGCCATGCAGTGCCACATCATTCGATCAATCAAAAAATTTCAATTAATTCTGGAAAAATTTTGATTGGTGGAGTGATATCATCTGATCATATTAGATAAGAATCCTCACAATTCTTCCTACTGTTGGTGCCAACACTGGATAAGCACAGTGAGATTGGCGCCCCACAGTCCAAGTTGATCAAGGGAGCAGAGTCCTTATCTCATGGGACTCTATCTTTATCCACTTGGGGCGCATGCCATATCTGATTATGGTGCCCACATTGAGGGCTAATTTAGCTGGTGGACACTCCACAAAAACTCTCCAATGACCTCTTGCCAAGTGGCCTTCAGTCCAAGATCCATGGGTCAACGTTTGATCAATGTCCTAAAATAAAAATGGCAGGTGATAGGAATTAGCAGGTGTTGTCTTAAATTCATCTCATGAATTAAGATAAGTCTTTTCTGAGCTGGACTGGCTCTAGTCAGACTATGAAAAATCTTTTCAAGGTTCTCTGGATGAGTCAAATCATATTTGGCTCAGTCGAGATAGAAAAGATTACATTAGGAGAAAGTTAGGCTCAATCGTGTGCTAGCACAATTTTCTTGAACCTAATTAGATCTAATCCAAATCAATCAAACTGGACTAGCTTAATTGATGACATCCAGATCCTAACTCTTGTTTGTGTGACCCAATTAGGTTCATTTTTGTATGGTAATGAGATATGTCATGATCTCATCTTCGACATCATCGAAACTTCTTTCGATGGACCAGAACTCTTCTGATTCAGATAATTAGAATGATCGATCATCAAGATCATTCTAATTGCTCCTAAAATCTATCAGTAACACCTAGTAGTATATGGTGGTAATCCATCAGAAATGAAGATGAATCTCTCGATGCAGCTACCTGTGTGATTGAGTTCTTCTATTATGAGTCCCGACTGAATTAGGGTTAAGGTAAACTCATCAAACCCAACATCAGTCATATGAATCAATCGATCGATCCAAGTCCAATATGAAACTCCAATGAAAAACTCTTTTCCATTATTTTACTCTGCCATGGCCATGGGCTTAAGGACTCAATCTTTCGATCATCATAGGACTACTCCTCTTATCTACCAAAGTTGATAGATCCCATCTTGGTGCGATCTGGTTCCTACAATGAATATGCTACAGCCAACATACACCTTAGGATTTCGAATGGCTAGGAGATCGAGTTATGGTGTAGTCAAACTATAACACACTCAAAGTGAACTATCGATGTACCTCAGGTCAAAGTACTAGACACACAGCTGCAGCATCGAGCTAGTCATCGATAAGAAGGTAGATTTTCTTATGACTGCTCGAGGTGGTCATGCTCAGTACTTTCATTCTCAATGAATATCTGTACTCTCGCTCTAGTGTCTCTACACCATAGACTCAAGATACATCTACCCTAAGAAAGCGATCATAAACCAACCTTTCGAATCGATCACCATCTTCGTAATGATCCTATGGTTAGGAGCTGTTTATGAGTTAGTTATGTAAATTCATGCCTTAAATTTTCAACTCTTGAAAATATGAATTAACATTCCTACTAACTCAAAGGATGTATCACAGATATAATGTATACAATGTGATAGTAGAATAACCCTTTTATTCATTTATAATCAAAATTATAAATTTGCCCTTACATTTGTACAGGAATGTGTCAACCAATCTGGTATCTAGGGCACACATCTAACAAACTCCCACTTGACCTAATGCCAATTGGCTACATATCTAAGTCCCATCTTCTCAAGGTGGGCTTCGATCTTCTGCTGGCCTAATGGCTTTATCAGTGGGTCTGCCACATTGTCTGTGGAGTCAACTCTCTCAACCTCGACATAACCTTTTTCGAGGTAATCACAGATCAGATGGAATCGCCGCTCGATATGCTTGGACTTCTGGTGAGACCTTGGTTCTTTAGCTAGGGCTATGGTGCCATTATTATCACAGTAAAGAGGGACGGCATCCGATGACATCACTCCAAGCTCTGCGGTAACTTTTTATACCAGAATACCTCCTTCGCAGCTTTTGATGCAGTAATATACTCTGCCTCCATGGTGGAATCAGCAATCACCGTCTGCTTGGAACTCTTCCAGCTAACTGCACCATTATTCTAAATGAACAGACTCCCAGATGTCGACTTTCGATCATCTATATCAGACATAAAGTCTGAGTCTGTAAATCTCTAAACCTGGAGTTCTCCATTCTCAAAGACTAGAAACATATCCTTAGTCCTTCTCAAGTACTTAAGGATACATTTCACAGAAGTCCAGTGCTCTTCGCTTGGATTCGACTGATATCTGCTTGTGACACTCACAGCATGGGCTATATCAGGTCGTGTATATAGCATGGCATACATGAGGCTCCCTATTGCGGAAGCATAAGGGATCTTGCTCATGCGTTCAATCTTCTTAGGTGTGCTAGGGCACATCTTCTTGGAGAGATGAATGCCATGTCTAAAAGGTACTAAATCTCTTTTGGAGTTTTCCATGCTAAACCTTTTTAGCACCTCCTCTATGTACATCTTTTGTGAAAGTCCCAGCATCTTATCTGGTTTATCTCTATAGACCTTAATACCCAGTATAAAGGATGTCTCTCCTAGATCTTTCATAGAGAACTCTTTAGACAACCATATTTTGACTGAGGTCAACATGAAAATATCATTTTCAATCAGGAGGATGTCATCTACGTACAGTATGAGGAAGACAACTGCGCTCCCACTGATCTTCTTGAACACACATGGTTCCTCCTCGTTCTTGATGAAATCAAATATTTGGATCACATCATTGAAACAAGTATTCCAGCTCTGAGATGCTTGCTTAAGTCCATAAATGGATCTTTGCAGATTGCAGATCTTGTGATCATCATCACTGGATGTGAAACCAAACGGCTGTTCCATATAGATATCTTTCTCAAGATATCCATTTAAGAATGTCGTTTTCACATCCATCTACCATATTTCATAATCGAAATAGGCTGCAATAGCAAGCAATGTGCGGATGGATTTTAGCATGGCTACAGATGAAAAGGTATCCTGATAGTCAATGCCTTCACGTTGACTATAACCTTTTGCTACGAGCCTAGCTTTGAATGTCTTCACATTTCCATCTGCACATATCTTTCTCTTGAAGATCTATTTACACCTAATAGGTACAATACCTTCAGGTGGATCTACCAAGGTCCATACTTGATTTGAGTGCATCGAGTCAATTTCTGATCTCATTGCCTCTAACCATTTTTCGGAGTCGATATCTGATATGACCTCGTCATAGGTCTTAGGGTCATCACCATGAGCCTCATTTTTCGTGAGGAACATTTTCTCTACTTCTTCTTGTATAGTACCTAAGTACCTTTCAGGAGGACGGAAAACTCTAGTCGATCTACGAGGTGGAAGAGGTTGTGTTAGGACTGGTTTTAATTGATTGAGTTCCTCAGGTTCTTTAGCTCATTTCTCTTGGGAGACATTCTCCTTGAGCTTAATTATTCTTTCGATGCCACTATCTTGAATAAACTATTTTTCAAGAAAAATAGCATGTCGATTCACAATCACATTGTGATCTTCTGGAATATAGAAATAGTATCCTAATGACTCTTTAGGATATCCTATGAACCAAGCTCTAAAAGATCTAAACTCTAACTTGTCCGCCTGCTATTTCTTGACATGAGCCGGACAACCTCAAATTCTGAGATGACTCAGACTTAGCTTCTTACCATGCCATATCTCATACGATGTGGTAGGAACAGTTTTAGAGGGAACCCTATTCAATACATATATTGCTGTCATGAGATAATATCCCCAAAGAAACTCAGGGAGGTCCGTGAAGCTCATCATGGAACGGATCATATCTAATAGGGTCTGGTTTCTCCATTCTGAAACCCCGTTGAGTTGTAGCATTCCAGATGGAGTCCATTGAGAGACTATGCCATTATCCTTATGATAGTCTAGGAACTAATGACTAAGGTATTCACCTCCTCGATCTGATCGAAGAACCTTAATGGGTTTTTCTATTTATTTTTCTACCTCATGTCTGAATTTTTTGAACTTTTCAAAGACTTCAAACTTGTGTTTCATTAGAAACACATACCCGTACCTAGACATATCATTGGTGAAGGTAATGAAGTAGACATAGTTGCCTCTAGCCAGCACATCAAATGGTTCGCATACATCTGTATGTACTAGGGCAAGTAAGTCTGTGGCCCTTTCCCCATATCCTGTAAAAGGGAGCTTGGTCATTTTGCCTTGAAGGCATGATTCACAAACTGGATATGACTCGAAAGTCAACGGACTCAATAGCCCAGATTTCTCCAATTTGTTAACCCTATCTTCCGCTTGACCTAGCCTTAGGTGCCACAGATACCTATCATTTAGATTATCTCTAGACCTTTTAATTCCCATGGTATTCATATTTTGCTCGATATTAAATACATATACATCAATATGTAGCTGATAGAGACTATTAATAAGAAAATCATTTGTAACTTTATTATTTTCATAAAATATGTTACAATGGTTCTTATGAAAGCTAATCACATAGCCTTCTTGTGCTAAACATGAAACAGAGATCAAATTCATGCTTGCTGCAGGCACATAATAGCAATCTCTAAGAACTAAATCTAATCCTAATAGTAATCGCAGAGGGTAGGTTCCCACGGCCACAGTAGCAACTCTTGCTCCATTTTCGATGAGTAAGATCATATCCCCATCCCTCAGCCTCCTGCTCTCCTCAAGACCCTGCATAGAAGTGTACAAATGAGCATTAGAACCAGAGTCAAGTACCCAACTGGATGCAGAGGAAATCGTAAGATTAGATTCTATAACGAGCATTCCTCCAGAAGAAGCATCCTTCTTATTCTTCAAGGTGGCCAGGTACTGAGGATAGTTCTGCTTCCAATGGCCATCTGAATTGCAGTGAAAATATTTTCTCTTTTCAGCAGCCTTCTTCTTCGATTCCGTCTTCTTCTTCTTCCCATCCACCTTCTGCTTCTTCGTAGACTTCTTCTTCTTCCCAAAAGACTTTCTCTTGGAAGAAGTCCACTCCATAGTAAGGACTGAGCCTTTTGAACCATTCAAAGAAAGCTCAGCCGTAACCAACATGTTCATTAACTCAGCCAAGGTACACTGCATCTTATGCATATGGAAGTTCATGATGAATTGACCATATGCATCAGACAAGGACTAAAGGATCACATCAATCTGAAAATTCCTGTCTAAGATGACATCGAGCTTCTTAATCTCCTCAAGGTCCTTAATCATTGTCAAACAATGATCTTGGACTGACTGCCCATCATGCATTTTAGCCTTAAAAAGCCTTTGGCAGACTTGATACTTGACTGCGCAACTTTGTTCACCAAACAACTTTTGTAAGTGAGCCAACATTTGGCGGATAGTCATAATGTTCTCATGTTGGCACTGCAAGTCATCAGACATGGCACCCAACATGTAGTACCTGACTTTGTTATCATCATCCATCCACTTTTCCAGAGATGCTCTCTGTTCAGCAGTCGGACGTGCTGGCATGGCAGGTGGGTCCTGGTCTAAGATATGAGTCAGTTTCTTGGGACCCAGAATAATTTTGTAGTTTCTCAACCTGTCCGTGAAATTAGGTCCAGTCAATCTGTGGGTGTCTAGTATTTTGGTCAGGGGGTTGGACGCAGACATGTTTTCTGTAGAGAGTCAAAAATTTTTAGTTAGATTTTGTAATCAGACTTAATCAATTTGTTTAGGAGTTTCATTTTTAAACAAATTAGGCTTCCACTATTTTCTCAGATCCCTACACTCCTTAGGTAGAGATATGAAAATCTTCGTGATTAGTGATTTCTAGTGGGTGGTGCAGTCTCACCGACTAGCTCACCACCTCACCTAACAGTTATTGATGATGGATCAACCGATGAGTGGACAACTCTTGTCTAATGATTCTCTAATCATGGTGCATCCAAAATTTGGTCTCTAATTTATGAAGCTCATCGTGCCCAGAATATTGCTCTAATCTTTAGTTAAGTCAGACCCACCATTTGCATGAATTAGATTCCTGATTGGGTCCCTCACCGTATCCAAAATATTGAGCACAATCCATCCTCTAATCCGTAGCATCCAATGCCTAATGGACATGGTTGCATCTTTTCGATGCAACTGAGTCACTGTAACCAGTCGAGAACAATCAACCCCGGAAAGGGCCCGCACATCCACAATGGTGGAAGACCTTAGACTTAATATTTTCTTAGGAAGATTTGATTTAGTTCTCATTAAGCTTGACTTGACATAGTCATAACAATTATGACTAACCTAGTGACATGGGTTAGCTCGAATTGTTAGCCACCTCAAATCAGAACTGGGTCGACACATATGATCAGGTAAGTGAGACCGGTGGAAGGGATATGCCATTAACTTGACAAGAACGCATTCGAGTCGAGTAGCTCCCAATTAAAAATTAGTCGGTCGCATATGTCCAACTTACCTTAGACACCAAATTATCGAACCAGAACCAATTGGGTTAGTCTACAATCCAGGCTCTAACCATTGAGCTAAATTAGGTCTTAACTTGATCGAGTCACATCTAAATATGATTCGACCTTGACCTAGACTTAATCCTATTAGGCTGGTCAATTATTAGCTTTCATGATCCCACCTAACCAACTTTTGATTCGGTTTGATCAACCGCTAGACCCAATTGAGCTACCCAAGCCCGAACCCAATTTTATAAAAATGGCTTAGATCTAAAATTTTCAATTTTAGACCTAATTTGATTTCATAGGCTTAATTCATTAATTAAGTCTTGAGTTCATAAACAAAACATGTAAAATAAATCCTAGAGTTTCAGGATCTAGGATTTTGCAGAAAAGTAAATTTTGATTTCTGATTAAGGATGAACGCGCAGCACCCCTACACGCCATAAGAACACCCCATTGAATGGGAGGAGAGGGTCTTAAACCCTACTATGTTCTTATGACCGGATGGCCATGAGGAACACCTTAATCAGAAATATTAATTTAACTACAAAACTAGTTAGATCTAAGTTACATATCACATATATAATTTTAGATCTAACTTATACATACTTTACATACATCTTATGTATTAAAATCTAATCTAATTAGCATGCTTTTAGATCTGATACATCACATATAACATCTGAAAAATATGATTTAAATTGAACTATTCAATATAAAATCTATTCTAAACAGTTACTAGAATAATTCTACAACTAGTCTAGGCATGCAATAGATCAATCTTATGTATTAATTAAATTTTATTTTCTATTTTTTATCTGAATATAATATTTATAACATCAGAAAATTTAAAAATAAATTAGATCTAATTTATATTTTAATCACATTAAAACATAAAACTATAAGACTATTCATAGATTAAACTACTCCTAGTCTAGTCATGCATCTCATATATGTTAGATCTACTTAGATTTAATTTTAAATTTTTTTGATTTTAGATCCTATTATATCTGATGTGACATCTGAAATCTATTAATATCAAATAAATAAAAATAAAAATCAGATCTAAATTAGATTTGAAATAGAGCCATCAACTTGGCTCTGATACCAGTTGAAGAAAAAATCGGCTTTTTTCTTGTAGGATCTTCTAGATCGAATGAGATCTGGAGTGAAATATTTAAAAAAAAAAATTATTCTATAATATTTTAGATCTAAGATCTATTAGATATAATTCTTTTTATTTGATATTAAATCTAAAATTAAATCTAAAATCATGAGGAATAGAGAAATACCTCGAGGGTAACTAGATTACCCTATAGATGATCGCAGCAATGCCCGAGGTTCTAAAATAGCCACGCAGTCGCCTGGCCTCTATCGGTATCTACTCAAGTAGGATCTGGATTGTCTTTTCTTCATAAATCTTTGCTCCAAAAATTAGATCTGGATCTAATCTGGAAGATCTTCAAAAGATCTTCTGAAGCTGGAGCAGCAGCTTCTCGACAAATCTCTGCAGCCTTCTAATCAGGAAGCCACCACGCCTTGGACAAGCACCAGATGGATGCCCAACCTCTTGGACATGAAGAGGAGAGGGAGAGAAGTAGAGGGGGCATAGAGAAGTGGAGGGAATTTAGGCTTTTGCTAGTTATTGAGCAGAGTCTCTAAACCCTAGGTGCAGACAGGGTTTAAATAGACCTTGCTGTGCCATGCAGTGCCACATCATTCGACCCATTAAAAAATTCTAATTAATTTTGGAAAAATTTTGATTGATGGAGTAATGTCATCTGATCATATCAGATAAGAATTCCTACAATCCCTCCTACTATTGGTGCCAACATTGGATAAGCACAATGAGATTGGTGCCCCACAGTCCAAGTTGATCAAGGGATCAGAGTCCTCATCTCATGGGACTCTATCCTTATCCACTTAGGGTGCATGCCATATCTGATTATGGCACCCATATTGAGAGATAATTTAGTAGGTGGACACTCCACAAAAACTCTCCAATGACCTCTTGCCAAGTGGCCTTCAGTCCAAGGTCCATGGGTCAACGTTTGACCAATGTCCTAAAACAGAAATGGCAGGCAACAGGAATTAGCAGGTGTTATCTTAAATTCATCTCATGAATTAAGACAAATCTTTTCTAAGCTGAACTAGCTCCAGTCAGACTGTGAGAAACCTTTTCAAGATTCTCTGGATGAGTCAAATCACATTTGGCTCAGTCGAGATAGAAAAGATTACACGAGGAGAAAGTTAGGCTCAATCGTGTGCTAGCACGATTTTCTTGAACCTAATTGGATCTAATCCAAATCAATCGAACTGGGCTAGCTCAATTGATGACATCCAAACCCTAACTCTTGTTTGTGTGACCCAGTTAGGTTTATTTTTGTATGGTAATGAGACATGTCGTGATCTCATCATTGACATCATCGAAACTCCTTTCGATGGACCAGAATTTTTTTGATTCAGATAATTAGAATGATCGATCATCAAGATCATTCTAATTGCTCCCAAAATCCACCAGTGACACCTAGCAGTATATGGTGGCAACCCATCAGAAATAAAGATGAACCTCTCGGTGTAGCTACCTATGTGATTGAGTTCTTCTATCATGAGTCCCGACTGAATTAGGGTTAAGGTGAACTCGTCAAACCCAACATCAATCATATGAATCAATCGATTGATCCAAGTCCGATGTGAAACTCCAATGGAAAACTCTTTTCCATTATTTCACTCTGCCATGGCCATGGGCTTAAAGACTCAATCTTTCAATCATCATAGGGCTACTCCTCTTATCTACTGAAGTTGATAGATCCCATCTTGGTGCGATCTGGTTCCTAAAATGAATATGCTACAGCCAACATACACCTCAGAGTTTCGAATGGCTAGGAGATCGAGTTATGGTATAGTCAAACTATAACACACTCAAGGTGAACTGTCGATGTACCTCAGATAAAAAAACTAGACACACAGCTGCAGCATCGAGCTAGTCATCGATGAGAAGATAGATTTCCTTATGACTGCTCGAGGTGGTCACGCTCAGTACTCTCATTCTCAACGAATATCTGTACTCTCACTCTGGTGTCTCCACATCGTAAACTCAAGACACATCTACCCTAAGAAAGTGATCGTACACCAACCTTCTGGATCGATCACCATTCTCGTGATGATCCTATGGTCAGGAGCTGTTTATGAGTTAGTTATGTAAATTCATGCATTAAATTTTTAATTTTTAAAAATATGAATTAACATTTCTACTAACTCAAAGAATGTATCACAGACATAATGTACACAATGTGATAGTAGAATAACCCTTTTATTCATTTATAGTCAAAATTATAAATTTGCCCTTATATTTGTAAAGGAATGTGTCAGCCAATCTGGCATCTAGGGCACACATCTAACACCTCCAACTGGTACAAATAACTCCTCATCCTCATCCCTCTCATCTCAATCCTGTTAGCCTTGAAGACATTTAGAACTCCTAAATTGCTTCTAAAAGTGCAGCCCTTTTCCTCCAAGTACCCAAGTGATACTACGCTCCTCTTGAGATCCGAGATATGATGCACATCTGTTAATATTCGCATCCTCTCATCAAACATCCTCAGCTTGATAGAACCCACTCCTGCAACACCACAAGAGCTCCCATCTCCAAGTATCACTCATTTTTCCTCACCATCTATGTGTAAGAAGCAAACCATGCTCGATGAGGTGTACCATAAAAAGAGCTGGCCGAATCCATTACCCAATGATCTGCCTCCTCTCTGTACCCTACCGACAACATTAGTAAATCAAATGATACATTACTTTTAGCCATTGCATTAGATGACTCCGGCTTGGAACCTTTTCCTTTTCCCTTCCTCTGTGGACAATCTCTCCTCAGGTGCCCTAACTTCTTGCACCTGTAGCACCATACCTCCCTGTTATCCTTTGAAGAATTCTGCCTCCCCGCTGCCTCATGTCTCTCCTGTCCCCTCCTATGCCTCTCACTGACCGCCATGGCATCGAGAAAAACTTCAGTACTACTTCTCACCATCCGCTCCCTTTGCTCGTTTGTCCGAAGGACCGATACTATCTCTTCATAGATTAGTATCACCTTCTCATACAACAAAGTCATCACTAGCGAATCAAAGCTCCCAGATAGTGAGCATAGCAACATCAGGGACTTGTCCTCCTCCTCCAGAGCCACATCCAAATTGAGTAAATCGATACTCAACTGGTCAAACTATTGAATATGCCTTAGTATATCTCCACCTTCTTCCATCTGAAGGCTATAGAGCTATTTTTTCAGCATGAGTTTATTGCATATGTTCTTCCCCATGTACAGGGTGTGCAATCTTGACCATAATTTCTTGGGTGTCTTCTCTTCTAGCACACCATACAACATCGAATCAATCAAATACCATCGAATCAGCGAACAGGCTCTCTTCTCTAGAGAACCCCAAGCCTGATCTGTTATACCCTTTGGCTTTTTCTCTAAAGTCAGATTCAGCTCCTACGGAACCAACAGATCCTCCACTCTAGTTCTCCACATCGAGAAATTTTTTTTTCTATCAAACTTTTCAAAATCGATCTTCATCCCGCTCCTCATGATGTCTCAAACCACAATCACAAATCCCATAGATCTGATTGAAGGAAAAATACCTTGATAGAAAATCTGATGAAGAACCTCACTGATCTCTTCAACAACTTCTGATGTCTTCTTCCTTCTCCATGCTACCTCTTGGCTCTGATACCAATTGTTGTGCACACACACCCCAGGATGTGGGACAATGTATACACCAGCAATACACGAAAGAGAAATGGCTGCAAGAATCCCTCCTTGAAGATGGCGGCTAGGGTTTTGGCATACAAATGAAGAGAAGGAGAGAGAGAGATTAAGGGAGAAAAGCTATTGTATTACTTCTACACCAAATATATTATCATACATAGTTTATATACCCTAGGGTTTCCATATAAACCCCAATAAACCTAGTTGAAAAACTCTCTGAACTAATCCAAATGCACTCACCCAAATTCATGTACACCCATGGTCTGATTATGCACTCACCTCTTGAGTTAGTCTTCTTAAGACCCATCAAACCAGATCTTAAGATCCTAGGATCAAAACCAATCTCAGGCCCAAATAAAAATCCCACACTGTTCTATTCTATGTCTCGAGCCAGCTCGGCCAGACCTCGAGTTAGCTTGACGGTCGTGCTAGTAGTATGCCATGAAACATTGCTCTCTATTTGGCCTTCGAGCCAGCTCTCTCAGGGGTCCAAGCCAGCTCGAGCTGATTCGAGCTGACTCCTTCAGGATGCAAGCCAACTCCACTAATGACAGAATTTCTTTGCTTGATTCTGTTAGATGTATGTCTTAAAAGCCAATATGGCTGACACACTGTAATAAAGCTAGAATATAATTTTATACTTAATATATTGATTTGATCAATAAAAGGGTAAGTTCATTTTTTATTCAAGTGTGACGTATCCTTGAATTGTCCATGGAATTAACATTTTGATATATATTCTCAAAGTGTTGAGAATTAGAGATATGTATTTAATTCCTAAATACTCCCGATTATAGTATCATCATGAGGATGGTGATTGATCTGAATAGACTGACGCACAGATCGCTTCCTTCAGAGTAGATGAGTTTCTGGTCTACAGTTTAAAGATACTAAGTGATGAGTGCAGATAGTTGTTAGAGAACAACTAGTACTAAGCGTGATCATATGAGAGATCACTTGGATTTATACTCGATCATCAGTGATTGTCTCGATGCTGTAGTTGTGTGAATGGTCCTTTGACCTGTGATGGTATGATTACTCACAGTGAGACTGCTGGAGTTTGATTGATACATAAATATAATTTTAATGAACCCTTGTAATGGATATTGACGACAGTTGGTCCACTATAGGAGTAGGATGTACATCAAGATGGAATCTATCGATCTTGATAGAAAGGAGTAGTCCTATGGGATTTAAGAGGCTAAGTCCGAGAGTCTATGGCCACAGTAATATGATTGTTAGAAAAGAGTTTTCATAAGGATCACAATTGGACTTGAGCTGATCAAATTTATCATATGACTGATGATGAGGTTTGACGATTTATCCATGATCTGCCATTTAGTCGGGACTCACGATAGAGGGACTGAATCACACGTTAACTATACCTTGAGATTCTTTTTAATTCTACTGGGTTGCTACTACATACTACTAGGTGTCACTGGTAGATTATGAGAGCTCACTAGGATTGCTCAGGATCGACAATTCTTGATAAGTTAGAGTAAAATTATTTTGATCCATTGAAAAGAGTTTCAATGATACTATGATAGAGATCATTATATATCTCACTACCAAATAGAATTGAACTTATGAGATCACACAACAAAGAGATTAGATCTAGAATAAGCAATTGAACTTATGAAGTCTCAATTGAATTTGGAGAAACCCTATAGGGTTTGGGGTAACCTTACTAGCACATGATTGGACCCAATTTTCTCTTTACATTTGAATTTTTTATTTGATAAGATTATTTCAAACTAAATTACCTACTAATAATCTAAATAAATTAGATTTATTGGGATCTAATTATTGGGTGTCTAAGATTTTGGATCAAATGAATTAAGGGTTCAAGTCATTAATTATTTTTCTTAATAGTTTTCATTAGGCGCCACTTGATTTGATAAAGTTGGGCGTGTCCACCAATTAGAGGGTATGTAAAACCATTATGGGGCATCCCATGGGTGCAAAGTGGGGTATGTTTTTGTGGGTGCGAGGGCTCCAGTAGTTGGTGCCTAATTGATTTTCTAAAGAAAGTCAAATAACTAAAGGAATAAGGAAACATAATACAAGTAGGACTTGTATTAAGTGCTTGTTTAGTTTTGAATAAGATTCAAACCTTATGCCTATTTAAAGAGGCCTCCCCTAAGGTCCCTAGGCACTTCAACTAGTAGCCCCATGCCCCCTTAGGAGAGACTTATGCCCCTCTTTTCTTTTCTCTTCTCTTCCCCCTTGGAGGTCCAATTGAAAGAATAGTACCCTACAAGCCAATCACATGGAGATGCGAAGGGACTTTGCTTTATTTTTTTCCTACTCATTTGTATGATATTAGTTATTTTATTCATGAAGTATTATATTTTATCATATATTGCATCATATTTTTATGATTATGATAAACCCCATAGATTAGGATAATGATTTTAGGGCCATGATGAGATCATGCTAGTGAGATCTAAAACTATGATAGCCTCAATCTAAAATATTTTCAGTTATTAGATTATTGAGTTGGGGATTGATGATGTCGAAAAGACTAGTACATCCTATGTATGCTCAATAGAGAGGATGGTTGATCTCACAATCACTTGTGTGGTGACACTAATACAAGAATGTAGGTGCTCATTAGAGAATGAGTTCACTGAACTGACCCATAGGAAAAATATCTGATGGAGCCTTACAGTATGTCAACAGATGGTTCTTCAGTGGAAGTGGTGCATGTGATCCTTTGACTTGAGATCACCATGGTACCTTATGTACATGGACCCTTACTTTGGTTTATTCTATAGCACACTACTTTGAGATGTGTGTGGAATATTCTAGGTATGGCAAAGTGTGCATAGAGGTTGTGAGTGATCAATAATGAATCGGTCACTCTTTGTAGGAGGAGAGAACATCCTATGTGATCTTATAGGATGATGACTCTGAGAGTCTCTGACTAGAGTAGGGATGAACAGTAGAAAAAATTTTTACTGATTCATTAACTGAGTCATCATCATCAGATCGAAATATATATAGATAGGTATTTAGGTTTGACATATTTTCATACCTATGGCCTTTTCAGAATGTTGTGTGATTGAAGGATTAAATTGCATGGTAACTCATCACGAAAGGATAATTTTGATATTTCTATCAAATTTTGAATCTTCTAGATAGTCATGACATATTACTAGACATCAATCTTAACTTATGGACTCATCAAAATTAAAAGAGTTTAATTTAAGAATCAATTAGGAAGAGTCCTAGTTGATTGAAACTTTTGAGCTGATCTAATCTAATCAGATTAGGGTTACATCGAGAGTTTGGATCTACTGCTGGTTAGATTTGGAACCCAATGGATCACACATAATAGAAATTTAGTTTTGATCCAATCTATTTGGATTTATTATAAATCTAATGGGTTAATTGAATTGCTAGCACATGAATTAACCCAAGTTTCCAATTAGGTTCAGTGAAGGTATTTGTGCTAACCTAAGCTTGTTGCCTTGACCTAATGTGATTGGGTTTGAACCATCTAATTTATTAGTTGGTTTATCTAGATTTTATGAAAGTGTTTCATATGGAATCCACCTTCTCCATGCCAAACCACACGAGAAAAAAAATGTGGCATCATTTATTTTTGGGCATTAAGAGGAGAAGTCCTTCTCACTTACTCCTCTTAATTATCTTACCAAATTCCACACGATCCTTCATTTTGTGCACCATCAAATGGTGCCTTGGGACATGTGGATGTGGAAGAGAAGAAGGAGTCCTTCTCTAGGAAGGAACTCCACACCAAAAATAAAATGGGATGCCCCTATTTTTGTACGATGAAGTGGAAGAGTCCATTTCATGTCAAACTCTTAATTTTCTTTTAATATTCCATGCGTTTCTTATTTCATCATGTCATATGATGGCTCTTTGAATTATGGGCATAGAAGAGAAGGAAGGGTTCTTCTCTGGCAAAGAGTTTGAATGCCAAATAAATTGGGACACCCTTTCATATATGCGTTGAGTTTATGGAAGAGTTTTAATTGTTAAGGACTCTTAATTTTCTCATGCACTCCCTTAATTCCACGCACCATAAGATGGTGTCCAAATTTTTCTTAGTAGAGGAAGAGTCCTTCTACTTGTAAATCACTTCCTATTCCATACCTTGATGCTTTGGATTACATGCTAAAAATTAATTTCAGCATGTAAGGAAGATGGGATGCCAAGAGTTGGCGCCCCTTGGTGACTTATGTGGTGCCCCTTCATGACTTAAGGGGCATCCCAAATGGCATAAAATTTATCCAAAGAGTTGTTTAGACGTGGGATTAGATAAGGATAAGTTAAGAAAAATTTGAAGTGAAAAAGAAAAGAAAAGAGGGAGAGAAAAATAGAAAGGAAGGGAAGAGAAAAAATGAAAAGCATGAGATGCTTGTCCAAAAATCAGATTGTTCATATGTTGAACATATAATTCTGATTTGTGTGTAATGATAATTTTTGAGGAAGGATTCTTAAAGAGAACCTAGTGGAGGTCATAAAGGCATACAAATGGTGGTGCAACTCATTCTTGCGAAGGATGATCGACAGCGCACTTACGAAGAAGATTGCAGCACCATGTCAAATTAGGAAGGGCCCTGATCTATCCCGTGTGGATCATCATTGGAGGGCTTCTATTTTGGAGTCTTATCGAGATCTCAAGATTACCAATCTATGGTCTTCATATTAGTATATGACTTTTGATATCTTCTCTTATTATACATGCTTTTGTGATTTTATTGTAATCATCAAGGGATTCCTAGGGCTTTTGTGTTTTGGTAGACTAGTTTAAATGTTAAACTTATTTTTAATTATTGAATGCATATAAAAAAATTTAAAATTTATATTCTACTACATCACCAGAATCCAACACCAACGTCCATCATCTTGGACGTTCTCCATCTTCACGCCCAAAAGGGGTTTGTGCATTCCACTTGATTGCTAGCTTCTAGTCCCTAGTTGCTTCATAATCTAAAAAAAAAAAAGCAAGAGAAGAAGAGAAGAAAAGGATCAAGGAAAGGATCAAAGAGTTGATCATGATCCAGGCTTCGTTCAGATTCGCAGGTTGATTTTTTTTGGAGAAAAAAAATTAATTTTAAGAGGGCTGTTCTAGGCTGATCCTGAGCAGATACCCATAGAGGCCGAATACTTGCATAGCTAAGAGATAGCCTCTTCTCTTTCAGATCTAGATTTAAAGAAAAAAATTATGAAATAGGTATGTAATTCGATCACATATTCAATTTCAGCATATGTTCAATTTCAGCATATAAAGTAGATTCTTGTGGTTTATATTTTATACATGTATGATATAGATTAAAAAGAATTTTATTCTTCTATTCTATTATCATATTTAGAAAAAAAATTTTAAAATATACATGCATGCCCCAATATAGAAATTCCAACAGTGGTATCAGAGCCACGGATTTCATATGCATGAAATTGATATACATGTTTTGAAAAAAGTTTCAAAATCTGATTTTTTCTTGATATATGAGATATATGGATGAATATTTTAAATCTAAGATTTATTTTAAATTTAATTATAAAATATATAGATAATATGTGAAAGCATGCATAGATTTAAATTTTGTTCAAGAATAGTTTTTAGTTCATAATTATGTGATGTATAGATGCATGCATAAACCTAAAATTTTATTTGACCTAATTCATGATTCATATATAAGATATATGATTATATATTTAAGTCATAAAATTATTTTCAATATGATTCATAATTTGTATATGAGATATATAATATCATGTATTGATCTAAATTTTTATTCAGATCTGAATTTTATATACATATATGAGATATATGTTTGTATGTTAAATCTAAAAATTAGTTCATGATTTAAAATTTATCTTTCATGCAAAGAATTTAGATTTAAAATTTAGTTTTAGAATCTGAAATTTGTGCTTATGCAAGAGAATTTTGGTTATGAAAAAATCAAAAAAAATTAGGTCATGTAATTAGATTACATCTAAAATTTTTTGATTTAAACGTTATGGGTTTAATTTGATTAAGTAATTGATCAAATCGAGTCAAGTGTTAATTAGGGTTAGATCAATTAAGTTATATGATCATACAATTATTGTTGATCAAATCGATTAAATTCCATATGTAGAATCAATTAACCTAAGAATCTAATTCAGCTCAATGGCTTGAGCATGGTTCACTTGAGCTAATCTATTGGGACCAATTGACCTATTGGTATCTAAGGTAAGTAATTGAGAGGTGGTTATCTAATTAGTTTCATTAGCTGACCTGACCAATTTATTGGTATCTAAGAAAAGCAACAGGGGGACCCCCACCGATCTCCACTTACCTGGTTAATTTGAAAGATTGGATCTTCAATAAGATTGCTTGGCATTTTGGTTTAGCCCATGCCAATTAGATTAGTCATATGATGATTGATTAGATGAGATCTAAATCTAAACCTCTCCATAAATATTAAATTCATAGGTCTTCCACCACTGTAGATATGCGGGTATGCTACTGGTGTTGATTATTTTCGAATAACTGTTAGATGAGGTACATAGCATCGATGGGACCGCAACATCCACTAGGAATCTTTTTATCACGTTAGGATTTTTAGTTTTCACCTGGAGAGTGGAGGGATCTAAAAAATTAGTGAGAGTCATTGTTTGCATCTTAAAGTCCTTAGAAGCAAATATAATTTTAAAATATAAAAGTCTAACTTGAATCTCTACTCTCACAATTAAACAATGTCAGCCTCAAACACTCTAGCCCGCATCCTTGAACCCAATCATTTGACCAGAACAAACTATAAAGACTGGCTAAAAAACCTCAGGATTATCCTGACTTTTGAAAAACTAGGTCATGTACTCGATCAGAAATCTATAGTGTTACCAAACCATCCTACTGCTAAGCAAAAAGCTGCTTATGAAAAGTGGATGGATGAGGACAACCGGGTTAAGTACTATGTACTGGCTTCTATGTCAAATGAGTTGTAAAGTCAGCATGAGTATATGCCCACTGGCAGGACTATGATAACTCACCTACAAGAGTTGTATGGTGAGTAGAGCCGTACAGCACGTTTCAAAATGTCTAAAAGACTCTTTAATTTGAAGATGCATAAGGACAGTCAGTCCATGAGCACTGTATGATAGTGATTAAGGATATTGAGGAGCTTGAAAAGTTCGAGCTTGATATGCAGAAAGAATTACAGATGGATTTGATCCTTCAATCCTTTACGAGTTCATATAGTCAATTTATTATAAATTTTTATATGAACAAATTCGAATGCACTATACCTGAACTGGTCAACATATTTGTCACTACAGAAGGAACCTTGAAGAGTTCAAGGGGCACTGTTCTCGCTGTGCAATAGACTTCTTTCAAGAGAAAGTCTAGTTGGAAGAAGAAGAACAAATCCGCTAAGAAGCAGAAGAAAGAGAGCAAGCCAAAGAAGGACGTTCCAAAGAAGGCTGAACAAAAGAAAAAGTGTTTCCATTGTGATGCTGAAGGCCACTGGAGAAGGAACTGTCCACTCTACCTGGAGAGCCTAAAGACCAAGAAGGATGATAAACCTTCAGAAGGTATGCTCATAATTGAATCTAACCTTATGATTTCTTCTACTTCTAGTTAGATATTAGACTCTGGTTCGAGTGCTCATATATGTATCTCAATGCAGGATCTAATAGAAAGTAGGAGGTTGAGGAAAAGTGACATGATCTTTTGGATCAACAATGGAGCAAAAGTTACTACAGAAGCCGTTGGCACTTATCCTCTTCAATTACCGTCAGGATTTAGATTAGATTTAAAAGACTATTATTTTATTTCTGTAGCTAATCAGAATTTGATTTTCGTATCTGTGCTAGCACAGGAAGGTTTTGAATTTAGTTTCAATAAAGACTTTTGTTCTATTTATTTATGAAATAAATTGATTACACGAGATCTTTTAATTGATAGTCATATTACTTGCATGTTGATGTGAATGTGAATTTAAACGAGTAAATAGTGAGTGTCGTAGGTCAAAAGAGGTCCAAAGATGAAATTAACCAGAAGTACTTGTGGCATTATAGACTAGGCCATATTGGAGGGAACAAAATAAATAAATTGAAAAAGGATGGGATCCTTGGCTCTCTTCATCCAAAGTTATATCTAGCTTGTGAATCTTATCTTCGAGAAAAAAATGACCAAGTTACCCTTTGTAGGATATGGGGAAAGGGCCACTGAGTTACTTGCCCTGATATACACTAATGTGTGTGGGTCATTTGATGTACAGGTCAGAGATAGATATAGCTACTTCATTATCTTTACTGATGATCTATCTAGATATGGGTATGTGTATCTAATGAAACACAAGTTTGAAGTCATTGAAAAGTTCAAGAAATTCAAAAATGAAGTAGAAAAATAAATAGGCAAATCCATTAAGGTTCTTCGATCTGATCAAGGAGATGAATATCTTAGTCAAAAAATTTTGAGATATCTCAAAGACAATGGCATAGTCTCTCTATAGACTCCTTTCGAAACACCTCAGCTCAACGGGGTATTCGAAAGAAGGAATAGGATCCTATTAGATATGGTCAGGTCCATGATGAGCTTCACTGATCTATCCTTATATCTTTGGAGACATGCCTTATTAATTGCCATTCACTTGTTGAATAGGATTCCATCAAAATTCATTCCTACCATACCTTATGAAATATGGTACGATAAGAAGTCGAGTCTAAGTTATCTTAAGACTTGAAGATGTTAGTCCTATATCAAGAGACAGATGACTGATAAATTAGAGAATAGATCTGTAATAGCTCATTTCATAGGATATCCAAAGGACTCAATGGGATACTACTTCTACTTTCTACAAGATCATAATGTGATTGTGAGTCAGAACACCATATTCCTAGAAAAATATTTTATTCAGGATGGTGGCAGTGGGAGGTTAGTTGAGCTCAAAGAGAAGGTCTCTGAAGAGCAAAGAGTTATAGATCCTCAGGAATCAATTATTCATGAGTCAGTAGTTGACATTCCTCTACCACCTCATAGATCTAGCAGGGTCTTCCGACTTCCTGAAAGGTACATGGGTATGCTTACGGAGGAAGTAAAAGAAATATTCCTTATAGGAGATAAGGGTCATGGTGATGATCCTAATACCTTTGACAAGATGATGTCTGACATTGATTTTGAGAAATGGTTAGATGCAATAAAGTTAAAAATTGACTCGATGCATTTAAACTAAGTATGGACCATAGTGGATCCACCTGAGGGTATAGTATTCATTGGGTGTAAATGGATCTATAAAAGAAAAATAGGTGCTGATGGTAAGGTATAGAGACCTATAAAGCTAGACTTATAGCAAAAGGTTATAACCAGTGTGAGGGCATTGAATATCAAAAAACCTTCTCGTCCGTAGCCATGATGAAATCCATCCACACTCTGCTTGCTATTGCAGCTTATTACGATTATGAGATCTAATAGATGGATGTGAAAACTATTTTTCTGAATGGATATCTTGAAGAAGATATCTATATGGAGTAGCCTTTGAGTTTCATATCTGGTGATGGTGATCACAAAGTTTGCAAGTTGCAAAGGTCTATATACAGATTAAAGCAAGCTTTTCGGAGTTGGAATCATCATTTTGATGATGCGATCAAATCATTTGAGTTCATCAAGAATGAAGAGGAACCTTGTGTATACAAAAAGATGAGTAAGAGCGTAATAACATTTTTTGTATTGTACATGGATGATATTCTCCTCATTAGGAATGATATTCTCATGTTGACCACGGTCAAAAGATGGTTGTCCAAAGAATTCTCTATGAAAGACCTAGGGGAAGCATCCTATATTTTTGAAATAAAGGTCTATAGGGATAGATCTAAAAGGATGCTAGGCCTATCATAAAAGCTATACATAGAGAAAGTGCTGAAGAGGTTTAGTATAGAAAACTTTAAAAGAGGACTTTTACCTCTTAGGCATGGTATTAATTTTTCCAACATAATGTGTCCGACCACATCTAAGAAAGTTCAGTGCATGAGTAGGATTCCTTATGTCTCAGCCATAGAGAGTCTTATGTATGCCATGCTGTGTACTCGACCTGATATTGTCCTTGCTGTGAGTGTCACGAGCAGGTATCAGTCGAATCTAGATGAAGAGCACTAGATAGCTGCGAAGAATATCCTTAAGTACTTGAGAAGAACTAAGGATTTATTCTTGATCTTTGGAGGAGGTTCTGAGTTGCGAGTCGAGGGGTATACTGATTCAGACTTCATATCTGATCCTGATAATAGAAAGTTTATGTCAGGATATGTGTTCGTTTGCAATGGTGACGTAGTTAGTTGGAAGAGTTTCAAGCAACCCATCATAGCAGATTTGACAACAGAGGCTCAATATGTCGCTGCTTCGGATGCTATAAAGGAAGGCTTCTGGTTCAAAAAATTTATTGCGAAACTTGGGGTTATGACACCGGATGCCATACCACTTTACTGTGACAAAAATAGAGCCATAGCACTTGCTAAGGAACTGAGATCTCATCAGAAATCAAAGCACATCGAACGGCAGTATCATATCATATGCAACTATCTCGAAAAAAAAAATATCGAGGTGCGAAGAGTAGACTCTGTGAACAATATGGCAGATCCGCTGATAAAGCAATTAAGCCGACTAAAAATAGAAGTCCACCTTAAGAGGATTGGACTTAGATTAGTGGCCAATTGACTTTAGTCCAAATGGGAGATTGTTAGATGTATGTCCTAGAAGTCAATATGGCTGATATATTGTAATAAAACTTGGACACAATTTTGTACTTAATATATTGATTTGATCAATAAAAGGATAAGTTTATTTTTTATTCAAGTATGATGTGTCCTTGAATCGTCCATGTAATTAACATTTCGATACATATTCTCAAAGTGTTGAGAATTAGAGACATGTATTTAATTCCTAAAGATTCTCGATCATAATATCATCATAAGGATGGTGATCGATCTGGATAGACCGACGTACAGATCGCTTTCTTCGAGGTAGATGAGTCTTTGATCTATAGTGTAGAGACACTGAGCAATGAGTGCGGGTAGTTATTAGAGAATAACTAGTACTGAGCGTGACCATACGAGAGATCACTTGAATTTCTACTCGATCGTCAGTGATTGTCTCGATGCTGTAGTTCTGTAAATGATCCTTTGACTTATGATGGTATGACTTCTCACAGTGAGATTGTTAGAGTTTGACTGACACATAAACATGATCTCAATGAGTCCTTGTAGTGGATGTTGGTGACAGTTGGTCCACTGTAGGAGTATGATGCGCATCAAGATAGAATCTATCGATCTTGATAGAAAAGAGCAGTCCTATAGAATTTGAGAAGCTAAGTCTAAGAGTCTATGGCCACAGCAATGTGATTGTTGGAAAAGAATTTCCATAAGGATCACAATTGGACTTGAGCTGATCGAATTTATCATATGACTGATGATGAGGTTTGATAATTTATCCATGACCTACCATCTAGTTGAGACTCATGATAAAGAGACTGAATTATACGTTAACTACACCTTGAGGTTCTTTTCGGTTCTACTGAGTTGTCACTATATACTGTTAGGTGTCACTGATGGATTGTTAGAGCTCACTAAGATTGCTCAGGATCGACAATCCTTGATGAGTTAGAGTGGAATTATTTTGATCCATTGAAAAGAATTTCAATGATACTGTGATAGAGATCATTGTATATCTCACTACCAGATAGAATTGAATCTATGGGGTCATACAACAAAAGAATTAGACTTGAAATAAGTAATTGGGCTTATGAAGTCTCAATTGGGTTGGAAAAAATCCTATTAGGTTCAGAGTAACCTTGCTAGCACATGGTTGGACCCAATTTTCTCTTTATATTTGAATTTCTTATTTGATAAGATTATTTCAAACTAAATTACCTGTTACTAACCTAAATGAATTAGATTTATTGGGCTCCAATTGTTGGATGTCTAAGATTTTGGATAAAATAAATTAATGATTCAAGTCCTTAATTATTTTTCTTGATAGTTTTCATTGGGCGCCACTTGATTTGATCAAGTTGGGAGTGTCCACCCATTAAAGGGCATGTGAAACTATTATGGGGCATCCCATAGGTGCAAAGTGGGGTGTATTTTTGTGGATGTGAGGGTTTCAATAGTTGGTGCCTAATTGATTTCCTAAAGGAAGTCAAATAACTAAAAGAATAAGGAAACATAATACAAGTAGGACTTGTATTAAGTGCTTGTTTGGTTTTGAATAGGATTCAAACGTAATACTTATTTAAAGGAGCCTCCCCTAAGGTCCCTAGGCACTTCAACCAGTAGCCCCACACCCCTTTAGGTGAGCCCCACGCCCCTCTTTTCTTCTCCCCTCTCTTCTTCCTTAGAGGTCCAATGTCCATCATCTTGGACGTCCTCCATCTTCATGCCCAAAAGTGGTTTGGGCATTCTACTTGATTGCTGGCTTCTAGTCCCTGATTGCTTCATAATCTAGGAAAGAAAAAGTAAGAGAAGAAGAGAAGAAAAAGATCAAAGAAAGGATCAAAGAGTTGATCGCGATCTAGGCTTCGTTCAGATTCGCAAGCTAATTTTTTTTGAAGAAGAAAAATTAATTTTAAGAAGACTGTTTTAGATTGATCCTAAGTAGATACCCATACAGATCAGGCAGTTATGCAGCTAAGAGAGAGTTTCTTCTCTTTCAAATCCAGATTTGAAGAAAAGAATCATAAAATAGGTATATGATTCGATCACATATTCAATTTTAGCATATGTTCAATTTCAACATATGAAGTAGATCCTTATAGTTTATGTTTTATGCATGCATGATATAGATTAAAAAAAATTTTAATCTTCTTTCCACTGTCATGTCTAGAAAAAAAATTTTTTGAAACATACATACATGCCCCGACATAGAAATTCCAACAGATTCCTCACTCTACCTTACATCCTAAGTATTCAGAGCCCCAACCAAGCTCCTCGAAGTCCTTACCAATACAAACCTTGAGCCCATGAAAGTTGTGCTCTATCTCTACCCTAGGACCATTCTCATTCTAGTGAACCTGGAGTCTATCGCCCTGACTCTACTTATGGTCACCTCCAAAGCTATGAGGGCACCATAGAATCCTAACAGCTAATAGATTTTGAAAGGTCAGCAATGGTTCTCCGAGCTGAGATAAGTTTGCATCGAATGTCGTCAACCATCGATCTCTCAATATTCACTACTCAACTGAGTTCCTTGATCATACCCTCAGTCAAACGAAGATCACTTTGAAGTTGACTGAGTTGGGCAGCCAAACCCACTCTAACTTCATTAGTGACTTTGTTCGATGCTATAACATACTTTAGCTCTATTGTCTCATCCTGAGCCTTGCATAATTTTTCTTTGCAGAGAATCATTGTTGCAGCCATCTTTTAGTTGTTCTCTCCAGCCAACCTTGCAAATTTATTGTGCTCTTCTGTTGGTCTGTGCTTTTCTGCAAAATACTTTTTATCCATCTATTTAAGGCATGTTCTTAGTCGTTCTACTTCAATTGAAGCCTCATCACTACTCTTCTTCAACTTTTGGAGCTTCTTCTTTGCTTCAACGACATCTTGATGGGCCCAGTACACATTTTTTTCAAGATTCTCAATCTATGTCCTTAAAGGCAAGGCTGTTGGCAGAGATTTAATGTGATATTGAGTAAACATGTGATCGTAACATTCACATCGAACCAACTAAAATAAATATCATAAACAAATACAAACCAAAGAACACAAAGGTAAAAATTACTTCTTCATTGATATAAAAATTATCATTACAATGATAAAAAAATAGAAAAAAAAGTACAAATTCAAATATCTCTGACCTTAGTGTAAGGATCGATGGAGGAGCTTGAGACAACCGTAGCTGGCTGCTCCGACTCCACTAATGGCAATAAGGTTGGCACAGCTTTGCATGGTGGATACCGGCACATCCTCTGATGTTGAAACAATTTTGAGATGCCCTTCAATAGCTGCAACATGTTAAGGAGCATCACTTCTTGTGGCTCCTCCTCCTTCAGCTCCTCCTTCTTCTACTCTTCCTCCTCCTCCTTCTTCTTCTTCATCTAGAAAGCTCAGATCCATCTCTAGAAAGCATGCCGCTACCTTCTGATGGCAGACATCCCATCTGATGGTGAAGACCTCCTGGTTGAAGTCGATTTTATCCTAGGAGAACTCCTCAAACATGCAAAAAGCTTCCATTGCCGCATGCTCAGCTTCAGCAACTCGATCCTCTGCCTTCTTCTCGGCTTCAATGGCCTTGGTCTGGATTTTTCACCATTTCTCTTTCTTTGAAGTCAAGTGGGCCCCAACCTTTGCCTTCGCAGCTTCAGCCTCCTCCAATGCCTTCTTTAGGTGGATAACTTCAGCTTTGATAACTTCCACCTTGAACTTAGCTTCGATGATAGCAGCATTCACCTTAGCATCAGAAGCATCGACTGCCCTATGTTTTTCACATGCGTCAGCTAATTTCACCTCGATGTCCTTTAGCCTGTTAATGATGATGGCAGCATGGTGATCCGTCTGCATCCAAGAAGTAAGAAGTTAGTAAATAAAAAATTAAAGAGATAAGGAAGAAAGAACTCACCTAGACCAGGGAGATTATCATCTGCTTCTACTGCCTTGCAAAGCTCTCCCCTCAATATTTTCCAAGCCCACTTCAAAATTATCCCTTGGAAAGCACTGTTGGTGGTCTTTTAGTCATCCAAGACATCATCGGAGGGCGGTAAAGCTGAGTCCCATCTTCGCTCCATGGGCACTATTGAAAAATATGTTCTAAAGCCAATTATCTATTTGTAGATGATTGAGCTTTTTATAATTTATATATGAATTATTAATGAATAAAAATTATTTTTGATAGGTTCATCATAAAAGTGTATCTTCTTTTAAACTCTTATATTATGATGAAGTTTTTAAAATTATAATATAATCGATAAAGAAGGATTTATCGAATAATTCTTAAATTTATTCATGATCAAATAATACGTTATTAATAAGGATAATAACATTTATCGAGTATAGGTTGTCATGTGCCATATGAGTTAGTTGTCCTCTTAACCAAAGAGTATGGAGATCCTGATATAGTATACAGGTGAGATGTAGGAGAACATCATCACTGAATAGTGACTCACTTGTGGAGCACTCTGCTATCAAGGACAGCTCACAAAGGATATGGACATAAATATCCCTTCGATCTGAGATCATCATAAAGATTTATAAATAACTCACTGTATTTTGGTGCCGAACATCTGTATTTCTAGTACAGTGATGGAAGACTATTAGGTATAGTCAAGTACTTGTGAAGTCAGTGTATGAGTCAAGATGGGATTGACCCCTCCAGTTTACAGAAGTTAATGCATCACTGTATGTCAATCCAATAAAATCTTGACCAAGATAATCCTTGTAATGTGTTACAGTATTTGAAAAAGATTGAAATACAATGTGAATGACTATTCCAGTATTGACAGTTAAACCCTAGGTCACTTTGAGCATTAGGATCAAAAGGATGAATTATGCGATAATCATATGTCGAGATTCTTGAATGTTACTTTGCAATTATTCAACCTATCCGAACATCAGGTATCATTACTAGATGCTACTTTGATTGGTATAGGAAGGGGTTCTTATACTACCGACTTAGTGTTCGAACCTATGGAGTGACACATAAAGTCAAACGACGTAGGAAAGAATTAATCAGATATTTATGTATTCAATTTAAAAGTATGAGACTTGATTGAACATATAGATTTACTTAATTAAAAATTAAGTTATGGATCATACGAAATTAAATACTGACTATGTGCAGCTAGTACTGCACATGAGGCATAGGTTTGATTCCGGGGATAACTTTGATCAAATTTATGATTCAAGGAATTATGAGAGTTAGGATTCAAGTTTTAATTATTTTAGATCAGATCTAATTTAATTAGACTTGATTTTATTAAGGCTAAATTGGATTAAATATTCAAGTTGGACTTGGACCTAAATTCTAATTAGATAAGGATTAGCAGTTTTTTCGAATTAGATTCAAATTAGATTCGAATTGGATTCGAATTGAGCCCAAACTTGAATCAAATCAGATTTGGTGCACTTAGCCATGATTATCAGGTAATCTCTCACCTATTGGGCTGATCAAGATGGAGAAAAGGGTGCTGGAAATAGTCCCCTCCCCTTGGGTATGCGACATGGTGAAGGGAGGCGCAAGTTGGCGCCTCTCCTACTTTCATTAGGAAATCTTATAGTTTAGGGAGTTTGGATTTGATTCAAACTTGGAGGGTCCTATTCCTAACCCATGAAGATATTTGATTTGATCTAAGAACTCTTGTCTATTTAAGGAGGGGTGTGGAGAAGAGAAAAATCAATCAAGCATTGGTCTAGGTATGAGATCCTTGGGCATCCAATCTCCTTGGGCGTCACATCACCCTAAGCATCTCTCTTTTCATGGGCATCCTCCCTATCCCTTGTGGTGTGGCATGTGGGCTCCTTCCAAGGCCTTAAGATCAGATCTCAAGGCTCTTCTTCTTTCCTTCTGAAGAGTCTTTCATCTCTCTCTTCTACATTGCTTGGCATACGTGTGAAGTAGAGGATCTGCGCATCCGAATCTTATGAAGCAAATCGATTAAGGAACCTCTTCTATCTTGATCAAATCTTTCACTATGAATCAAGATAAGGTTTCATAAATATTATAAAAATTTTAATTGCTAATCTATTCAATTTTTTTTCAGACATTTGATGCGATCAGATAATTTTTCCTTCAAGTGGTATCAGAGCCAGACTGTATGTCATGATCACATAACATGATTTTTAGATTTTTTTTTGATTTTTTAATTAAATTTTCAGTCAAAATTTTTGATAAGATTAAACCTTATTTTGATCTGATATTCTCTATATTTTTTTGATCTGGTTTTGATCAAATTATTGGATCAAAATTAATCTCTGAAAACGATCCATTAAAAATCTATTTTAGCAGAATTTTCTATGCAGATTTTTGTTCTGATTTAAAATTTGATTATGGATGAATTTAAATCTATTTTGATAGATTTTTTTAGATGTATTTTAATTAGAGAATTGATGTTTGAATCAGGCTCAGATCTGAATATGTTTGACAGAGTTTCAGATCTTATTTGAGCAAAGTATCTGCATATATTTGATCATATCTCAAATTAGAATATTTCTATGCCATCATATATATATTTTGAATAGATTTCTTTATTTTTCTAGATCTGAAATTAATGATTCATGTGATAATATGATTAAGGTTCAGATCTAAAAATTTAATATTGTAGTAATGATTTAATTAGATTAGGTAAAATTTTACATGTTATCATATTATGAATATGATATGAATCAGAATTTTTTTTTTACATATGGGATATGTAGTGTTGAATTATTCTTAGTAGCCAAGTACTCAAAATTGAGTTGATCACTATGGCCATCTAGTCATAACAAGAAGTAGGGATTAAATTTTCTCTCTTATCCAATTAATGGGTTCTCTTATGATGTGCATGGGTGTCGATGTGATTATATCTCATGTAGAAGAAAGACGAAAAGAAATCCTAGAATTGTTCAAATCATAAATTAGTCTAGATTAGATCTAAAAATTTTATGATTTATTTTTTACTATTTTATGTAAAATATTCAAATCTGAAAATTAGTTTCATAATTTGAAATTGATGACATGTGATGTAAGATTTTGCATGAAAATTTTTGAAAAATAGTTTTATAAATTGATATAGTTTCAATACAGAATTTTATATACTTAATTATAAATTAAGATATGATTATTAAAAGATTTAGATTTGAGAATTGAAGATCTTAAGATACCTCATAAACCAAGGGGCTACGGGTTAGCTTGAATCAGGTCATCTCACTGGGTTAGACCTAGGGTTAGAAACAAACATGGACTAAATAGAGAAATAGATTAAATCTAATCAAGAGTTGAATTAGATTAGATTAAGATTTCTTTAGATCAACCTCAATAGTTGTAGCTTGATCAAGTCCATATTTTGACCATACCAAATAGATTTGATTGTGGCTCAGTGGTTGAGCCCGAGTCCTTTGGCTGACTAAATCGAAACCAATCAATCAACTGGTATCTAAGATAAGTTTGATAGTTCGACCGGTGGTTTTTAATTGGGAGTATACTTACCTGACCTACATGGTGTCTAAGGCAAGCATTGGCTATCCTCCCATCGATCTCACTTATCTGACCAATTTGGTAGATTATGTTTTGATTGGATCGCTGATTGATTTGAGTTAACCTATGCCATTAAGGTTAATCAGTGTGATTGATACAGGTATTCTTGAGCCAGCTTATTTTTAGTCCTCTTTAATGACTTGGTGAAGTCAGTGGAAGGGGCATTGAAATGCTGGTTAACCTCTTCTCTTTATTCTGAATTAATTAATCAAATCTTCTAAATTATTTGGTTCTTAAAATAACACAGTTATGAGGATAACTAGTTCATAGCCTCCCATTAAGGTGTATAATAACAGATCCAATATTTTAAATAAACATTAGAGGTGCAAACGCCTAGTGTTTATTAAGTATTAAAATTATCATTCATCATATGATGATCTTATTGCATTTTTTAGATCAATGGTCAGGTTGGCCAAGCAAACTCGAGTCTGGGCATTCATTTGTTAGATGCACTGGGTATAGTCATGTTAATGGTTGGATTTAATCAAAATTTTTAGTGGAGGTGCAAATGCCTGCTAAAGAGATGCCTGAGGTAAAAATATATTATTAGAAGTTATTTGAAAAAATAATTGATTAAGAACCTACCCATAGATACACAAGAGTCATCAGAGTAAGCTCGGGCTCATGTGCAGTCTATGTAGATTCTAGTACCTATTAAAAAATTAATATAATTTTTTGAATTAAAGATAGAGACTATAAATTCATATAAAATAGTGAGAGAATCTTTAAACTAAAGTTTGAATTTTTAAGATTAAATAATTCATATACTAATAAGTCTTGTATTTTTTTTTTCAAAAATGACTAATACTTTATCACTCCACTCGTTGTTGGACAGTGACAAGCTCATCAGACCTAATTTTGATAGTTGGTATCGAAAGCTCAAGATTATCTTGGAGCACGAGAGGATCTTGTATGTACTTAAAGATCTGACACCTGAGGAGTCTGACCCGAATGCTCATGGTGCGATCAAAGATACTTACCAGAAGTAGCTCAATGATTGAGTCACTATACATTGCATTATGAGGGCAGCTATGAACAATGAGTTCAGCCAAAAATTTGAGAATGCTTAGTCGAAGGAAATCTTTCAAATACTGAACGAGTCTTTTGGCACTCTTGATGACATTAAGAGGCACAAATGTCTAGTGCTATGTTCAATGCATAAATGAGGAAAAGGGCATTGGTCACTGATCATGTACTATACATGATCAAGCAGATCAAGCACCTAAGTAAACTTGGATTTCCCTTACATGAGTAGCAAGAAAAAGATACGATCCTGAATTCTTTGCCGAAGTCCTATCTATTCTTTCTTAGTCATTATAGAATAACTAAGCCTGTAGTAAACTATCATGATTTACTAGGATTACTGTAGACCTTTGAGAAGGATAACCAGCTTCAAAAGGAGCCAGTGAATATGGTGGGTGGTTCCTCTTCTGGACATCATCCCATTAAGAAAGAAAAGAAGAAGAACAAGAAGAAGGTACAGCATGCTGGCACTCCAAAGCCCAATTAGAGTAAGAAGTCAAAGGTTGACAAGATCCAAATGGAGTGTTTCTTCTGCAAGAAGCTAGGATACTGAAAAAAAAATTATCCTCAATATATAGCCTCTCTTGACCCCAACAGACCGAATAAGAGAAAGCACTAATCTGTTGCTGGACAAGGTACTTATACGATAATTCTTTATAATTTTTTCATGTGGGGTACTATTACTTGAGTATCTAATACTGAAAGTCTAATTAATATTTATAATTCGTTGCAAAGACTTCAGGTCAGTAGGAAATTCAGAGATGATGAATGGTTCCTGAACGTTAGACATGGAAGTCTTGTTCTAGTTTTATCTCTAGGAACTATACAGCTTGATTTTGAGTCTAGGATTGTCATATTAGATGATTGTTATTATTGTCCTTCTTTCTTGATGAATATCATCTTTGTAGGACTTTTGGCCAAAGTTAGTTTCAACTTTTTAATAAAGAATAAATTTTATGATATCATTTTGAATGGTACTATAATTTTGCATGGATAATTAAAATATGGTATATACCTACTATCACAGTCTATTAGCATAATGTACACATCTAATAAATGTCCTAAAGTAGATAATGTCAGCGATGCTTATCTTTGGCATTGTCGGCTAGGTCATGTGAACAAGAATAAAATAGACAGGTTAACTAAAGAGAAAATCCTCGATATTGGTGAATGTGAATTGTTGCGAACTTGTGAATCTTATCTTCTTGGTAAGATGACAAAGTCACTTTTTAAAGAAAAAGGTGAGTGAACCGCTGATGTTCTAAGTCTAATACATAGTGATATATGTGGATCCATGAGCACAAGTACGAGAGATGGGTATAATTACTTCATTACTTTTACTGATGACCTATCTAGATATGGGTACATCTATCTTATGAAGCATAAATCTGAATCATTTGAAATGTTAACGATTACGTAATGAAGTAAAAAAATAAACTGAAAAGAGTATTAAAACTCTTCGATCAGACTGAAGAGGTGAATATATTTTCAATGAGTTTTTGACATATCTAAAAGAGAATGGGATTCTCTCATAATGGACTCCTTCAGGAACACTGCAATATAATGGAGTATTAGAAAGGAAGAAAAGAACATTGTTAGATATAGTTCGATCCATGATGGGCTTTGCGACTCTGTCAATCTCCTTCTGGAGATATGTTTTAGAAATTGCATGCTATGTACTAAATAGGATTTCAAATCTGTAAATAAAACTCCATATGAGATATGAAAAGGACATAAGCCAATACTCTCACATTTTAGGATTTGGAGATATCCAACTTATGTCAAACATTTAAAGATAGATAAGCTTGGATCCAGATCCGACAAGTATTTATTTGTAGGATACCCAAAGAAAATCAAAGGATATAATTTCTACCTCGTTAAAGAACAAAAGGTCATCGTTAGCAATAGGGCAATTTTTTTTTGGAAAAAAAATTCTTGAGAGAAGAAACTGATGCCACTAAGATCGAACTTGATAAAGTTCGTGAGATAGAAAATCAGGCACCTCTGAGTAGGAATACAATATCAATTTTTATTGAAGAATTAAATTTGGAGCCTGTCATAAAAGATCATTAAGGAGATCCGATGGAATACCATATCAACCAGACAAATACTACGATTTTTTGATCTAAGATGGTGATCTTGTCGAATTAGATAAAAATGATGAGGATCCAATCACCTAAATGGATGCCATGTAGAGGTCTGACTTTGAGAAATGGCTAAATGCTATGAAATTCAAAATGAAATCCATGGAGATCAATGGTGTATGGATATTTGTTAATCCACCTGAAGGGATTAAACCCATAGGATGCAAATGGGTCTTCAAAAGAAAAAGAGGAGCAGATGAGAAGGTAGAGATCTATAAAGCCCATCTAGTTGCCAAGGGATATCATCAACATTATAGCATTGATTATGATGAGACATTTCTCTTGTGGCAATGCTCAAGTCCATTCGAATTATGCTTACTACAGTGGCACACCTAGATTAGGAGATCTGGCAAATGAATGTTAAAACTACTTTCCTTAATGAAGAGTTAGAAGAGAAGGTGCATATGATACAGCCTGAAGGATTTACATCTATAGATGAATCTAAAGTGCGCAAGCTAAACAGGTCCATTTATGGACTGAAGCAAGCTTCTTAGTGTTAGAACATGCATTTTGATAAGATGATCAAAATGTATAGCTTTGTTAAGAATGGAGAGGAGCCCTATATCTATAAATGAGCTAATGGTTCTGTAGTCATCTTCTTTGTATTGTATGTAGATGACATACTCTTAATAAAAAATAACTGAAAGAATAGTACCCTATAAGCCAATCGCATGGGTAATACGAAGGGATTTTTCTGTAATATCTTCCTACTCATTTGTATGACATTGGTTATTTTATTCATGAGATATTGTGTTTTATCATTTGCTACCTCATATTTTATGATTATGATAAATCTCATGGATTAGGACAATGATTTTAGGATCATGATGAGATCATGCCAGTGAAACTTAAAATTTTGATAGCTTCAATCTAAAATATTTTCAATCGTTGGATTATCGAGCCGGAGATCGATGATGCTGGTAAGACTGGTACATCCTATGTATACTCTATGGAGAGGATGATTGATCTCACAATCATTTATGTGGTGACATTAATACAAGAATGTAGGTACTCATTAGAGAATGAGTTTACTGAATTGATTCAAAGGAAGAACATCTGATAGAGCCTTATAGTATGTCGACAGATGGTTCTCCAGTGGGAGTAGTGCAAATGATCTTTTGACTTGAGATCACCATGGTACCTTATGTAGATGGATCTTTACTTTAGTTTATTTGTAGCATGCCACTTTGAGATGTGTGTGAGATATTCTGGGTTTGGTGAAGTGTGCATGAAAGCTATGAGCGGTTAATATGGAATCAGTCACTCCTTGTAAGAGGAGAGAACATCCTATATGATCTCATAAGATGATGACTCTAAGAGTTTCTGACTAGAGTAGGGATGAATAGTAAAAATTTTTTTTACTAATTCATCAACTGAGTCATCATCATCAGATCGAGATACATATGGATAGGTATTTGGACTTGACATGATTCCATGCCCATGGCCTGTCTAAGATATTATGTGATCGAAGGATTGAATTACACGGTAACTCACCACGGAAGGATAATTTTGATATTTTTATCAATATCTTCTGGGTAGTCATGACATATTGCTAGACATCAATCTTGACTTGTGGACTTATAAGAATTGTTGGAAAAGGTGCAGGGTTTCATGCATGAATTTCAAAATATTTTTAAAATATAACGTAGCGGAACATGTAAATTAAATAATTTAATCTACAAATACAAGCAATCAAATTACTAAACCCTACAATTAGGACCTATAACATGTCATATTATATTTATAAATCAGAAAATAAAAGCTTTGGTATTGATCAAATCAATACCCTAGATCTAAAACAGTTTTAGATCTAAAATCTAGATCATATCTAGATAAGAGAAGAGATCAGATCTCTTATCTTCATATGGGTTGAGAACTCTATGATTGATTTTTTTTGTTGTCTTTAGAGCTGCACATGCATCCGGCCTCTACAGGTGATCCACACGAGGCTGCAACAAAATCGGAGGTTCGTCGAACGAAGATCCGCTCGAAGTGCTAGCTTCTTGCAAATCCCTCGGGATGGTTAATCTAGAAGATATTCTTTGGATCTCTTGGATATTTCAAGAGATGAAGAATATGAGGAGGAACAAGGGAGAAATCAAACCTTTTGACCTCCCTAAAATCAAAAATAATAATATAAAAGAAAAAAATTCTAAGAGAAGATAGTTCTTCTCTTTCAGTACATCAACGATTGATGTCCTGAGAACATCTCTATGCTAGGACATGAGAAGACCTTCTCTAGATATTTTTCTAACTTTCAGATCTTATGATGTCTGATTTTTCTCATAAAAAAATATCATGATTTATGGAGAAGAAGGATTCTAAAAGAAACCTTAAGAAAAGACCTTCTTTTCTTCTTCTTCTCTCATCAGAACATGATCAGATCATGTCCAAAATAAGATCACCATGCCCCAGCTCATTGGAGCATAAATCCACCATGCCATCCCTCTTTTTCTCTCAAATTTTTATCATATAAAAATATAAAATAAAGAGAAAATAAACTGAAAAGAAAAATAATAAGAGAAAAACATCTTCTCTCTTACCTTTTGTTTCTACAAGACATCAACTTTTGATCTCTTGATAGAAGACTCTTCTCCAAGAAATTTGATGCCTCAAACCATCCATTCCATCCTCTTTCTCTCTCAAATTTTATCACATAAAATATATAAAAAATAAAGAGAGAATAATATGAAAGAAAAATAATGAGAGAAGATAATCTTTTCTCTTACCTTTCTCTCTACAAGATATCAACCTTTGATCTCTTGATTGAAGACTCTCCTCCAAGGATTTTGGTGCCTCAAACCACCCATGCCTTCCACTTTTTCCTCTGCTATTTCTATCTAAAAGTTACAAATTTTTGACTCCATTTTTTTTATCTTATGGGGCGGCAACTTTATAGAAGGTAAACTAGGTCATATGACCTAGTCTAACAAGGAGTCCATGGGGCGTCCAACTCTTGGATGCCCCTTGCCTTATAAATTTTGTGGAGAGCATGAAAATAACCACAAAAGGGGTGACAAAAAAAAAGGATAAGGATGGAGGAAGTTGGTGCATGAGAGGAGGGAAGAGTCCTTATGAAGAGGGACTCTTTCAAACAAAAAAGATAAACCTAAATGACATTCCATAATTAGCCAAATCACTTTCCATATTGAATCAAATCAAATCTGATTCAAATATCTAGAATAATTAATGTGAGATAACATTCTTTGGATGTGGATATCATAGAAAAATATTTGAAAATTAATTAGTGGGCATGGGCTTGAGATTTCTTAGGTGGCGCAAGAGAAGAGATGGAGTCCTAGTCTAACTAGGATTCTTATGTAGATTAGGTCAAACACTTTGAACCCAATCCAAATTAATTGCAACCTAATTAATGGTGATCCAAGTCTAACTAGGAGTTCAATTAAATTAGATTAAATTATATTTAATTCTGATTTAAATCCTAACTTAATTAGGAATTAGGTGCATACAAGTCCTAGTCAAACTGGGACTTGTTCTCCCTTGCAATTGGCTTATCCAATAAACCAATTAGACTTAATCCAATTAAAACTAAACTAATTCTAATTGAATCAAATTCAATTAGACTTGATCTCAGCCCAATTGCTCAATCAGATTGAGCCATTTAGCAATCTAATTGCTAATTGATCCTCCTACAACACTTACATTAGGTCAAACATCAATCACATTGATCGTTTAACCTAAGAATGATTTTCAATCATCGATTAACTATCTGATTAGGTTACAACCTCTTATGTGTGTGATCCTATAAATTCAAACCTAAGTCAGTAGCACAGGAATCAATTTCTATACCAGTCGAAGTAACCATCTAGCAATAGTTCCCGACTTCCAGATAGGTCGAATGTATGCAAAGCAACATTCTAAGAATCCTGACCCATGGTTACCATATAATTCATCCTTTTAATCAATAATACTTAAGACGACTTCAAGTATGCTGTCTACACTCATATAAGTCATCTCTATTGTGTCTCAAAATTTTGCAAATCCCATGACTCCTCACGAGGATTATCCAGGCCTAAGTTTTGCTAAATTGAAATACAGGGAGACATTCTCTTCCTAAAGTTAATTAGGAGTGGTCAATCCCATCTTGACTCACACTCCAACTTCATAAGTACTTGACTATACTAGAAATCTTTCGAACCTATATTAAAAATACAGACAGTCCGGCACCAAAGCACAGTGAGTTGCTTGCAAGTCACCGTGGTGATCTCAGGTCGGAGGAACACTTATACCCATTGGCCTTAGCTAACTACTCCTGATAGTAGAGTGTTACATTGATCACGTTCAATGCAGATGTACTCCTACATCTCACCTGGATGCCATACTAGTGTCTCCACACCACTTGGTTATGCGGACAACCAATGCATATGGCATATAGTGACCTACACTTGATAAGTTATCGTCCTTGTTAATAACTTATCATTTGATCGTGAATGATTTAAGAACCATCCGATAAATCCTCTTTTATCGATTGATTGTGGTTCTAAAGACTTCATCATAAATTAGAAGTTCATTTAAGAAAGATAGAACTTTTATGATGGACCTGCCAAATAACTATTGTTATTAGATAATTCATATACTAATTTCAATCATCTATCACTTAGATAATTGGCTTTAGGACATATTTTCCAACAACTCCCACTTGTACTAAAGCCAATCAGAATGATATCAAATATCCTATCTTCTACTTGAGTTCGTAGAACTTCTTAGTTCCAAGGCCTTAGCAAATGGGTCAGTCAAGTTCTCTTTTTTCATCGATCTTCAAAAAATCGATGTCACCCTGATCTAAAATCAAAAGTGATAGCAATACAGAGTATGTTGGTCCTTCTGTTCTTTAGCCAGATTTATGGCTATAGTGCTATGATAGGACTGGACCATCGGTGGAGGGTGCCACTCCCAACCTGCTAATGAAGCTCAGCAATTACATGGCAGCATCATATGCTACGATGTACTCTACATCACTAACTTAGTAGGCTAAAGTATCCTGCTTGGAACCTTTCTAACAGATTACTCCTACAATTAGGGTATGATCTGACACTTTCTTGTTGTCATCTTGATCTGACTGAAATCGAAATATCCACCTGTTTAAAGTCAGTATTTCCATATTTGAGTCACTGGACCTTAGTATTTTCCAAATACTTAAGGATTGTCAATACAATCTTCCAGTGGTTCTTACTTAGATCAGATTGGTATCTGCTCACTACCATTAGTGAGTATACCATATCTAATCTTGTACATGGAGAAATTAGATGACACCCAAACCTTTATTCTTTGCAATACTGGAATGCCATTCTCGATTAAGAGAATTTCATCCACAAACAACATAAGGAATAATACTACAGAACATTTTGCCCACTTATAAATGCAGGGTTTCTCTTTGTTCATAACAAAGACATATGTTCAAAACGTGTGTTCCAACTTTGGGATAATAGCGAAACGGGCTTTATAGGTCTCCACCTTCCCGTCTGCGCTACTCTGATCCTTTTGAAAATCCATTCACACCCAATGGATTTTATCCCTTCAGGTGAATCATCTGGTGTCCATACACTATTGATTTTCATGGACTTCAATTTAGATCTAATGGCTCCAAGCCACTTCTCAGAGTTAGACCACTGTATTGTATCCCTATAGGTGATTGGATCCTTGTTAATCTCATCGAGCTCATCAAAATCGCCGTCCCAAATATAGACACTGAAGTGTCTGTCCAGCTAATGCGGTACTCTACCAGATCTCCTTAAAGGTGTTACTTTAATGGGCTCCGAGTTTGATCTAATCAAATCTGGTTCTGTAGGTTTACTAGACTATGTCGGTTCATTTTCTACTAGTCAAACTTACAAGTTTAACTTGATAGGCATCAGTTCCTTCTCTGAGGAACTCCTTTCCAAAAGGAATGCCCTACTGTTGATGAGCATTTTATGTTCTTCAGCATGATAGAATTAGTAACTTTTAAACACCTATTAGACCAAAAATCAAGTTTATCTGTATGCAAACCTTTTGACATAGGCCGATCAACTCCAAACCCAAAGGTGAGAGAGTCTAGATCTATGTCCATTCCATATCTCATATGGGATTTGCACAACAGACTTACTCAGTATATTTTTAGAGTAAAATAGATAATCACACAAGAGCACAATCCTGAAACAGGCAGAGAAGTGAACCCTATTGTGGATTGAACCATGTCTAACAAAATTCAACTTCTCCTTTCAGATACACTTTGTTCTGAAAAGGACTCCACTGAGAGAGAATCCAATTCTCTCCTAGATATGTCACAAACTCACTGGATAAGTATTCGTCTCCTCGATCTGATTGAAGAGTTCTAACTTGGATGGGTACATTACACTTAATAGGCTGTGTAAATGTTAAATATTATTTTCTTCTTGTCCATGTATTATTCTAACATTATTCATAATAATATCACAATAATCTTTCTTTATTAATGAATGATGATCATCTTTGGCCAAAAGGCCAACAAAGATTATATTCATCATAAACAATGAACCATAGTAACAATTACTCTAAATGACAATGTTTGAAAATAAGCTTTACAATTTCTAAAGTTAGGATTGGAATAAAACTTCCATCCCTTGTTGCTCCTAGATTGATTTTGATGATTACAAAGCAGATTGAAGGGATACAATATTTTAAAATGAAAAAGTCCTTATGCTCTTCAAGGGCAAAATTGTAATTTTACTAAAATCCTGATTTGATAGTACCATTTGGTAGAACAAATGATTTGAAATCTATTGGTGAAAATTTCATTGTGTTTGGACTTATATTTTTGAAGTTATGAAGGTTTGAAGTGCATGAGTCGACTCATGAGTCAACTCATGGCACTGTGAGCTGATTGGCACGCAAAAATTCTCCTTAGCACGCTAGTTTTCTGGCTTGGCACGACCTGTGAGTCGACTCATGAGTCGACCCACAAGGCATGAGTCGACTCATGAGTCGACCCCTGCTAATTTGAGCCAAAAAATTCCAGAAAAGCATTCTCTGGTTTTTGCAACAGAGGTCGACTCATGAGTCGACCCCTGAAGCATGAGTCGACTCATGAGTCGACCCCTGCGACGGGAAATGTCAGCAATGGCTATTTTTTTGCCCGTTTTAATTGCCATTTATGCTTCCTAAAAATCCTCTAACGGCTCTTTATCTGCCTAAATTGTTTTCTCTTGCTTCTAATGCTACAAAATGCTTAATTTGATGAAAGAAATTGCAGATTAAATAGCGGATCAAACGTGAAATCAAAAAAGAAGAGAAAAAGAAGAAATAGAGAAGAACAGAAGAGAGGATCAGAAATTTGCAAGAAAAAGCCTGAGATCAACGAAATATCCATTGAGAAAAAGAGAGAGGATCCACAATATACCAAAGAGATTATGAAAGAGAAAAGGAAGACCTTTTAAGGAGAGAATTCTTCACGCCTATCGTTTCAACCTTGATCTAGAGATCATTCAAAGCTTTCAAGAGATCTTCAATCAACAATCAACCTCTTCTCAAGCGTTCAACCATTCATTCATCTTGAGAAAATCTGAAAAAGGGGTTCTTCATTTGAGTAAAGCTTTTATTGTTATATTTGCTCATTTAAGGAGCTGTTATTGTATTCATCTGTGCTCTAAATATTCTTACTTTTTGTGAGTTTTTGCTCTTGTTTTTGGAGGATTTCCAAAACAAGGAAAGGTTGATCCGAACCTGAAATCGGAGTGTTTTGGGTTTGCTTGTACCCGGGAAACAAGTGTTCTAGCTTGGGATAGCTAGGGTCGGAGTTTCCGACGTCTTGTATTCTAGCTTGGGATAGCTAGTGTCGGAGTTTCCGACGTTTTGTATTCGGGTTGAATACAAAGGATAGTGGATTGAAATTCTTAAGTGAGATCTTGGGGAGTGGATGTAGGTGCAAGGTTAGCACCGAACCACTATAAATCCTTGTGTTTGTGGTGTGCTTTATCGCTTTATCTTATTTCTTTATTATATCCTTGCAATACTACTTTAGGTAATTAATATTGATTTAAAGCCATTGTTTTGTTCTTCATAAGTTATTTGTTGGGCTTAAAATTTTTAGAAACCCAATTCACCCCCCCTCTTGGGTTGCATAGCTGGGCAACAAGTGGTATCAGAGCCAGTGCTCTAGCCCTTCTTTGATCTAACAATCAAAGAGCTAAAGATCTATGGCAACCCATGTTGGAACTTCTCTAGCCGAGGGGCAATCAACAAACCGACCTCCACTTTTCAATGGGTCTAATTACACATATTGGAAAGCTCGGATAAAGATTTTCATACAAGCACTCGACTATGATATGTGGAGTATCATAGTGAATGGTCCTCACACACCCACCAAGATTATAGATGGTGAGGAGTCAACCAAACCCGAGAAAGAATGGGATGAGGTTGACAAGAAATTGGCACAATTAAATGCCAAAGCTATGAATGTTCTTTATTGTGCACTAGATGCTAGTGAATTTAATCGCATTTCTACTTGTGCATCTGCTAAAGAAATATGGAATAGGTTAGAAGTCACCCATGAGGGAACAAATCAAGTAAAAGAGTCTAAAATAAACATGCTTGTACATAAATATGAATTGTTCAAAATAGAGCATGATGAGTCCATAACTGCTATGTTTACTCGTTTTACTGATATAATCAATGGTTTAAAGAGTCTTGGCAAATCTTATACTAACAGTGAACTTGTAAGGAAGATTCTCAGGTCACTGCCAAGAACTTGGGAAGCCAAGGTGACTGCCATCCAAGAAGCAAAGGACTTGAACACTCTACCTCTAGAAGAGCTTCTTGGATCCTTGATGACTCATGAACTTAGCATGATGCAACATCAAGAGGATGAAATCAAAAAGAAAAGAACCATTGCCCTCAAATCCACAACTTCACCTGATTATGAAACAGATGACTCTGAAGATGAAGATCAGGATGAGGAGATGGCTCTCATCACCCGAAAATTCAAGAAGTTTCTAAGAAAAAGGAAACAGGGGATGAGAAAGAAATTTACAAAAGGGGATCAAAGCATAGAAAAGGAGAAAGATCAAACCCCTATATGCTACGAGTGCAAGAAGCCAGGACATTTCAGATCCGAATGTCCTCAATTGAAGAAAGGTCCAAAGAAATTCAAAAAGAAGGCAATGATGGCGACCTGGAGTGCGAGTGATGACTCAAGCTCCGATGAGGAAACCTCAACCGAACAAGCCAATCTGTGCCTGATGGCACATGAAAATGAGGTAACTTCTGAATCCACTAGTGAATTTACTTTTGAAGAATTGCATGAAGCTTTCTATGATTCAATTGATGAATTAAAGAAAGTAGGGAAGAAAAACAAAGAGCTGAAATTGGAAAATCAGTCCTTAGTGAAACAAGCTGAAATTCTTTCAATTGAAAAATTCACATTGATTCAAGAAAATCAAAACTTTAAGGATGAAATTAACAGGCTGAAATCTATAGTAGATAAGTTCACCTTAAGTTCAAACAAGCTAAATATGATCCTTGATAATCAGAAAGCTATATATGATAAGGCTGGACTTGGTTATAAACCCCTGAAGAAACAAAAATTTTTGAAGGATATTTATGCAAATTATTCAAGCAAAAAGCCTATAAATATTACTTGTTTTAAATATGGAAGAATAGGATATAAATTATACACATGTCTTATTAACAAATATGCAAACACAAAGAAAATATGGGTTCCAAAAGGAACCATTCTGACTAACCTGAAAGGACCCAAGAAAGCTTGGGTACCTAAGACAGAAACTTGATCTGTGCTTGCAGGTGTGTCTAGCATCCCAAGAAGGAAACAGGAAATGGTATCTTGACAGCGGATGCTCGAGACACATGACTGGTGATGAATCACAATTCATCACGCTTGATGCTAAGGATGGAGGGATGGTCACCTTTGGAGATAATGGCAAAGGAAAGATCATCGGGATAGGTAACATTGGTATCACTCCCTCCAAATACATTGAGAATGTTTTACTTGTTAAAGGTTTAAAGCATAACTTACTCAGCATTAGTCAATTCTGTGATAAAGGGTATAAAGTAAGTTTTGAATCAACTGTATGCATTGTGACGAGTCCTATTAACGATGGCATTAAATTTATAGGACATAGGCATGGCAATGTTTATATGGTAGACTTGAATGATTTAACTAAATTAGACATGCAATGCCTAGTTTCCTTAAATGCTAAAATAAATGAGACTAGTTGGCTGTGGCATCGTAGACTTGCACATATTAGCATGCATTCTCTTTCAAAATTAATCAAAAAGGATTTAGTTCTCGGTTTGCCAAAATTGAATTTTGAAAAGGATAGAATTTGTGATGCATGCCAATTAGGTAAACAAACTAGAGTATCATTTAAATCCAAAAACACTATTTCAACTTCTAGACCTTTAGAGCTCTTACATATGGATTTATTTGGACCAACTAAAACCTCTAGTCTAGGAGGAAAACGATATGGATTTGTAATAATTGATGATTACTCTCGTTTTACTTGGGTTTTCTTTTTAGCTCACAAAAATGAAACTTTTCAAATTTTCACGAAATTTCATCGAAAAGTCACTAATGAAAAAGGGTTTTCAATTCAAAATATTAGAAGTGATCATGGAACAGAATTTGAAAATCATGACTTTGAAAATTTTTGTGATGAAAATGGAATTGGCCACAACTTCTCTGCTCCTAGGACACCCCAACAGAATGGGGTAGTTGAAAGAAAAAATAGAACCTTAGAAGAAATGGCCCGTACTATGCTCTGTGAAAGCAACCTTCCAAAATATTTTTGGGCGGAAGCTATTAACACAGCTTGTTACATTTTAAATCATGCTTTAATAAGACAATTTTTAAAGAAAACCCCCTATGAACTTTGGAAAGGAAGAAAACCAAATATTGCCTATTTTCATGTTTTTGGTTGCCGATATTTTGTATTAAATAATGGCAAAGAAAAACTTGGTAAATTTGATGCAAAATCAGATGAAGCAATCCTTCTAGGTTACTCCTCCACTAGTAAAGCATTTAGAGTGTTCAACAAAAGAACCTTAGTAGTTGAGGAGTCCATACATGTTGTCTTTGATGAATCTAACGATCCTCCTTCAAGGAAGAATGAGGGTGTTGATGATGCAGATCCACTAATAGAAGGTATGAAGGAGATCACTCTGAAAGATTCAGCAACTCCAGAAGACAAGGATCAAGAAGATGAACAAAATGAGAAAGGTGAAGAAATTCAAGAACAACCTCAAGGTACAAATGACTTACCCAAGGAATGGAGGTATGTTCACAACCACCCTAAGGAATTAATTATCGGTGATCCTATGCATGGGGTAAAAACACGTTCTTCACTTAGAGATGTACTTAATCATTGTGCTTTTGTATCTCAACTTGAACCTAAAACTTTTGAAGAAGCTGAAAATGATCATAACTGGATTAATGCTATGCAAGAAGAACTCAGTCAATTTGAAAGAAATAATGTTTGGACCTTAGTGAAAAGACCTAAAGATTATTCAATAATTGGCACAAAATGGGTCTTTAGAAACAAGTTAGATGAGCATGGAAATGTAATTAGAAATAAAGCAAGACTGGTTGCTAAGGGATATAATCAAGAAGAAGGAATTGATTTTGATGAAACCTTTGCACCTGTTGCTAGATTAGAAGCCATTAGACTTCTACTTGCTTATGCTTGCTTTATGAAATTCAAACTATTTCAAATGGATGTTAAAAGTGCATTTTTAAATGGATATATTTCTGAAGAAGTATATGTAGAACAACCCCCTGGATTTGAAAATCATGCTTTTCCCAATCATGTCTTTAGATTAAATAAAGCTTTATATGGTCTAAAACAAGCACCTAGAGCATGGTATGAAAGGCTAAGCAAATTTCTACTAAATAATGGTTTCTCAAGAGGCAATGTAGACACAACCCTATTTATTAGAAGAAACCAAAATGATATGCTAATTATACAAATTTATGTTGATGACATAATTTTTGGGTCTACTAATGAATCCCTTTGTCAAGACTTTGCTAAGCTTATGCAGGGAGAGTTCGAGATGAGCATGATGGGAGAACTCACTTTCTTTCTCGGACTCCAAATCAAACAATCAAAAGAGAGAATCTCCATCACCCAAAGCAAGTACACCAAGGAACTACTCAAAAAATTTGGAATGGAGAACTGCAAACCTATTGGCACACCAATGAGTCCCTCAAGTAAGCTTGACAAGGATGATGAAGGTAAAAGCGTAGACTTAAAATACTACAGAGGTATGATTGGCTCATTATTATATCTAACTGCAAGTAGGTCTGATATCATGTTTAGTGTTTGCTTATGTGCAAGATATCAATCTAATCCTAAGGAATCTCATTTGAATGCTGTTAAAAGAATCCTTAGATACTTAAATGGTACACAAACTATAGGGTTATGGTACTTGTTGCTCCTAGATTGATTTTGATGATTACAAAGCAGATTGAAGGGATACAAACAATTGAAAAAGTCCTTATGCTCTTCAAGGGCAAAATCATAATTTCACTAAAATCCTGATTTAATAGTACCATTTGGTAGAACAAATGATTTGAAATCTATTGGTGAAAATTTTATTGTGTTTGGACTTATATTTTTGAAGTTATGAAGGTTTGAAGTGCATGAGTCGACTCATGAGTCAACTCATGACACTATGAGCTGAATGGCATGAAAAAATTCTCATGGCACGCTGGATTTTTGGCTTGGCACGACCTGTGAGTCGACTCATGAGTCGACCCACAAGGCATGAGTCGACTCATGAGTCGACCTCTGCTGATTTGGGCCAAAAAATCCAGAAATCCAAGTTTCTGGTCTTTGCAACAGAAGTCGACTCATGAGTCGACTCCTGATGCATGAGTCGACTCATGAGTCGACCCCTGCGACGGGAAATGTCAGCAACGGCTATTTTTTTGCCCATTTTAATTGCCATTTATGCTTCCTAAAAATCCTCTAACGGCTCTTTATCTGCCTAAATTGTTTTCTCTTGCTTCTAATGCTACAAAATGCTTTAAATGATGAAAGAAATTGCAGATTAAATAGCGGATCAAACGTGAAATCAAATGTGAAGAGAAAAAGAAGAAAAAGAGAAGAACAGAAGAGAGGATCCAAAATTTGCAAGAAAAAAGCCTGAGATCAACGAAATATCCATAGAAAAAGAGAGAGGATCCACAATATACCAGAGAGATTGTGAAAGAGAAAAGGAAGATCTTTCAAGGAGAGAATTCTTCATGCCTATCGTTTCAACCTTGATCTAGAGATCGTTCAAAGCTTTCAAGAGATCTTCAATCAACAATCAACCTCTTCTCAAGCGTTCAACCGTTCATTCATCTTGAGAAAATCTGAAAAAGGGGTTCTTCATTTGAGTAAAGCTTTTATTGTTATATTTGCTCATTTAAGGAGCTGTTATTGTATTCATCTGTGCTCTAAATATTCTTACTCTTTGTGAGTTTTTGCTCTTGTTTTTGGAGGATTTCCAAAACAAGGAAAGGTTGATCCGAACCTGAAATCGGAGTGTTTTGGGTTTGCTTGTACCCGGGAAACAAGTGTTCTAGCTTGGGATAGCTAGGGTCGGAGTTTCCGACGTCTTGTATTCTAGCTTGGGATAGCTAGTGTCGGAGTTTCCGACGTTTTGTATTCGGGTTGAATACAAAGGATAGTGGATTGAAATTCTCAAGTGGGATCTTGGGGAGTGGACGTAGGTGCAAGGTTAGCACCGAACCACTATAAATCCTTGTGTTTGTGGTGTGCTTTATCGCTTTATCTTATTTCTTTATTATATCCTTGCAATACTGCTTTAGTTAATTAATATTGATTTAAAGCCATTGTTTTGTTCTTCATAAGTTATCTGTTGGGCTTAAAATTTTTAGAAACCCAATTCACCCCCCCTCTTGGGTTGCATAGCTGGGCAACAAGTGGTATCAGAGCCAGTGCTCTAGCCCTTCTTTGATCTAACAATCAAAGAGCCAAAGATCTATGGCAACCCATGTTGAAACTTCTCTAGCTGAGGGGCAATCAACAAACCGACCTCCACTTTTCAATGGGTCTAATTACACCTATTGGAAAGCTCGGATAAAGATTTTCATACAAGCACTCGACTATGATATGTGGAGTATCATAGTGAATGGTCCTCACACACCCACCAAGATTATAGATGGTGAGGAGTCAACCAAATCCGAGAAAGAATGGGATGAGGTTGACAAGAAATTGACACAATTAAATGCCAAAGCTATGAATGTTCTTTATTGTGCACTAGATGCTAGTGAATTTAATCGCATTTCTACTTGTGCATCTGCTAAAGAAATATGGAATAGGTTAGAAGTCACCCATGAGGGAACAAATCAAGTAAAAGAGTCTAAAATAAACATGCTTGTACATAAATATGAATTGTTCAAAATAGAGCATGATGAGTCCATAACTGCTATGTTTACTCATTTTACTGATATAATCAATGGTTTAAAGAGTCTTGGCAAATCTTATACTAACAGTGAACTTGTAAGGAAGATTCTCAGGTCACTGCCAAGAACTTGGGAAGCCAAGGTGACTGCCATCCAAGAAGCAAAGGACTTGAACACTCTACCTCTAGAAGAGCTTCTTGGATCCTTGATGACTCATGAACTTAGCATGATGCAACATCAAGAGGATTAAATCAAAAAGAAAAGAACCATTGCCCTCAAATCCACAACTTCACCTGATTATGAAACAGATGACTCTGAAGATGAAGATCAGGATGAGGAGATGGCTCTCATCACCCGGAAATTCAAGAAGTTTCTAAGAAAAAGGAAACAGGGGATGAGAAAGAAATTTACAAAAGGGGATCAAAGCATAGAAAAGGAGAAAGATCAAACCCCTATATGCTACGAGTGCAAGAAGCCAGGACATTTCAGATCCGAATGTCCTCAATTGAAGAAAGGTCCAAAGAAATTCAAAAAGAAGGCAATGATGGCGACCTGGAGTGCGAGTGATGACTCAAGCTCCGACGAGGAAACCTCAACCGAACAAGCCAATCTGTGCCTGATGGCACATGAAAATGAGGTAACTTCTGAATCCACTAGTGAATTTACTTTTGAAGAATTGCATGAAGCTTTCTATGATTCAATTGATGAATTAAAGAAACTAGGGAAGAAAAACAAAGAGCTGAAATTGGAAAATCAGTCCTTAGTGAAACAAGCTGAAATTCTTTCAATTGAAAAATTCACATTGATTCAAGAAAATCAAAACTTTAAGGATGAAATTAACAGGCTGAAATCTATAGTAGATAAGTTCACCTTAAGTTCAAACAAGCTAAATATGATCCTTGATAATCAGAAAGCTATATATGATAAGGCTGGACTTGGTTATAAACCCCTGAAGAAACAAAAATTTTTGAAGGATATTTATGCAAATTATTCAAGCAAAAAGCCTACAAATATTACTTGTTTTAAATGTGGAAGAATAGGACATAAATCATACACATGTCTTATTAACAAATATGCAAACACAAAGAAAATATGGGTTCCAAAAGGAACCATTCTGACTAACCTGAAAGGACCCAAGAAAGCTTGGGTACCTAAGACAGAAACTTGATCTGTGCTTGCAGGTGTGTCTAGCATCCCAAGAAGGAAACAGGAAATGGTATCTTGACAGCGGATGCTCGAGACACATGACTGGTGATGAATCACAATTCATCACGCTTGATGCTAAGGATGGAGGGATGGTCACCTTTGGAGATAATGGCAAAGGAAAGATCATCGGGATAAGTAACATTGGTATCACTCCCTCCAAATACATTGAGAATGTTTTACTTGTTAAAGGTTTAAAGCATAACTTACTTAGCATTAGTCAATTCTGTGATAAAGGGTATAAAGTAAGTTTTGAATCATCTGTATGCATTGTGACGAGTCCTATTAACGATAGCATTAAATTTATAGGACATAGGCATGGCAATGTTTATATGGTAGACTTGAATGATTTAACTAAATTAGACATGCAATGCCTAGTTTCCTTAAATGCTAAAATAAATGAGACTAGTTGGCTGTGGCATCGTAGACTTGCACATATTAGCATGCATTCTCTTTCAAAATTAATCAAAAAGGATTTAGTTCTCGGTTTGCCAAAATTGAATTTTGAAAAGGATAGAATTTGTGATGCATGCCAATTAGGTAAACAAACTAGAGTATCATTCAAATCCAAAAACACTATTTCAACTTCTAGACCTTTAGAGCTCTTACATATGGATTTATTTGGACCAACTAAAACCACTAGTCTAGGAGGAAAACGATATGGATTTGTATTAATTGATGATTACTCTCGTTTTACTTGGATTTTCTTTTTAGCTCACAAAAATGAAACTTTTCAAATTTTCACGAAATTTCATCGAAAAGTCACTAATGAAAAAGGGTTTTCAATTCAAAATATTAGAAGTGATCATGGAACAGAATTTGAAAATCATGACTTTGAAAATTTTTGTGATGAAAATGGAATTGGCCACAACTTCTCTGCTCCTAGGACACCCCAACAAATGGGGTAGTTGAAAGGAAAAATAGAACCTTAGAAGAAATGGCCCGTACCATGCTCTGTGAAAGCAACCTTCCAAAATATTTTTGGGCGGAAGCTATTAACACAGCATGTTACATTTTAAATCGTGCTTTAATAAGACAATTTTTAAAGAAAACCCCCTATGAACTTTGGAAAGGAAGAAAACCAAATATTGCCTATTTTCATGTTTTTGGTTGCCGATGTTTTGTATTAAATAATGGCAAAGAAAAACTTGGTAAATTTGATGCAAAATCAGATGAAGCAATCCTTCTAGGTTACTCCTCCACTAGTAAAGCATTTAGAGTGTTCAACAAAAGAACCTTAGTAGTTGAGGAGTCCATACATGTTGTCTTTGATGAATCTAACGATCTTCCTTCAAGGAAGAATAAGGGTGTTGATGATGCAGATCCACTAATAGAAGGTATGAAGAGATCACTCTAAAGATTCAGCAACTCCAGAAGACAAGGATCAAGAAGATGAACAAAATGAGAAAGGTGAAGAAATTCAAGAACAACCTCAAGGTACAAATGACTTACCCAAGGAATGGAGGTATGTTCACAACCACCCTAAGGAATTAATTATCGGTGATCCTATGCATGGGGTAAAAACACGTTCTTCACTTAGAGATGTACTTAATCATTGTGCTTTTGTATCTCAACTTGAACCTAAAACTTTTGAAGAAGCTGAAAATGATCATAACTGGATTAATGCTATGCAAGAAGAACTCAGTCAATTTGAAAGAAATAATGTTTGGACCTTAGTGAAAAGACCTAAAGATTATTCAATAATTGGCACAAAATGGGTCTTTAGAAACAAATTAGATGAGCATGGAAATGTAATTAGAAATAAAGCAAGACTGGTTGCTAAGGGATATAATCAAGAAGAAGGAATTGATTTTGATGAAACCTTTGCACCTGTTGCTAGATTAGAAGCCATTAGACTTCTACTTGCTTATGCTTGCTTTATGAAATTCAAACTATTTCAAATGGATGTTAAAAGTGTATTTTTAAATGGATATATTTCTGAAGAAGTATATGTAGAACAACCCCCTGGATTTGAAAATCATGCTTTTCCCAATCATGTCTTTAGATTAAATAAAGCTTTATATGGTCTAAAACAAGCACCTAGAGCATGGTATGAAAGGCTAAGCAAATTTCTACTAAATAATGTTTCTCAAGAGGCAATGTGATACAACCTATTTATTAAAGAAACCAAAATGATATGCTAATTATACAAATTTATGTTGATGACATAATTTTGGGTCTACTAATGAATCCCTTTGTCAAGACTTTGCTAAGCTTATGCAGGGAGAGTTCGAGATGAGCATGATGGGAGAACTCACCTTCTTCCTCGGACTCCAAATCAAACAATCAAAAGAGGGAATCTCCATCACCCAAAGCAAGTACACCAAGGAACTACTCAAAAGATTTGGAATGGAGAACTGCAAACCAATTGGCACACCAATGAGTCCCTCATGTAAGCTTGACAAGGATGATGAAGGTAAAAGCGTAGACTTAAAATACTATAGAGGTATGATTGGCTCATTATTATATTTAACTGCAAGTAGGCCTGATATCATGTTTAGTGTTTGCTTATGTGCAAGATATCAATCTAATCCTAAGGAATCTCATTTGAATGCTGTTAAAAGAATCCTTAGATACTTAAATGGTACACAAACTATAGGGTTATGGTACTCTAAGGACTCACAAATTAATTTGTTAGGATATTCTGATGCTGATTTTGCTGGATGTAAATTAGATAGAAAAAGCACAAGTGGAACTTGCCAATTTCTTGGAGTTAACCTAATCTCATGGTTTAGCAAGAAACAAAATTCGTGGCACTGTCTACGGCTGAGGCCGAATACATTGCAGCTGGAAGTTGTTGTGCTCAAATCTTGTGGATTAAGCAACAACTCGAAGATTTTGGAATCAAACTTAATGAAACACCAATAAAATGTGATAATACAAGTGCTATAAATCTATCTAAAAATCCAATACAAACTCAAGATCTAAACATATTGAAATAAGACATCATTTCATAAGAGACATGTTCAAAACAAAAATATAATTCTTGAATATTTTGCACTGAAAATCAATTAGCTGATATCTTTACAAAGGCCCTTAGTGAGGATAGATTCTGTGAAATTAGGAGAAATCTAGGAATTCTAGATCCATTTGCCTAAACTTCTCTTAATTATTATCAAATATCTTAGAGCTCAATTTTCAACATTATCCTGGTTCCAAAGCTCAGTTTTATCACTCTAAAAACTTATCATTGAGCAAAATTCTTTCTCCCAAAATTTTGAATTTTTCTGGAATTTATTTGCATTTTTTCTGATTTTCTGAACTTCATGAGTCGACCCCCATGAGTCGACTCAATGGCAAACTTGTAAATCCCACCAACTTCCATCGGGTTCATTGTTTTTAAAACGGGGAAACCTTGTTTATGAGACGACTCATCTTCTCGTCGTCTTCCTTCCGAAAGCCGTCCTCTCCAACTCTTTTTGCTCCAAATCCAAGGATCAATTCCGAGGCAATTCTCCCCTCCTCTCCACCAAAAATCGCCTCCTTGAAAAGGATTTTTCTGTGCTTTCTCGCAGTGTTAGGCGCGGGTGGAACGTGCCCTAGAATTCACCGTTCATTCAAAATCCACTTCTTTTCTCCACCAAAATTCTTCTTTACTCTTTTGTGATCCCTCCTCCACTGAATTCAAGTCTTCTTGTCTTGGATATGGCTCCAAAGATAAAACTTCTCCAAAGAAGGAAATCAATCCGAGAGCCTGAGGAAATTGTCCGAAAGAAAAGGCATGCTCAGTCTTCCACTGTTCCCAATCCAGTTTCAGTACCTGCTCAAGGTCCCTCTCAACCCTCCATAAGCCCCAGTGTAAATCTTCTTTCTGATAGAAAAGTAGAAACCGGGAAAAATATAGATTTTCGGTTCTTTGAGAAAGAAGGCTTTACTTTTGCTACCAAGATCAAAAATCAAGGATGGGAAACTTTATTGCTCTCTTAAGGAAGTCACCTATGTTGATCTAGTCAGAGAGTTCTACCAGAACCTAAATTATGGAAACGGATCTGTGACTTCAACTGTAAAGGGGATTGACATCTGTTTGGATTCTAGGATATTGGGAGAGATACTTCAGTTGCCTAGTGAAGGATACTCATATATGGAACTCCCAATTAAAGAAGAAGGGATCAGAATTATCTTAGGAGAAGATTTTTTAGGAAGTTTAAACAATTGGAAGCAAAGCTACTGTCCATTGAGATGAGGGTCCTGCATCAGATTGTGACAAACTATTCTTTCCTAGGAGTGGTAGACATGACTTACTATCTGGCAGAGATGTATGTGTCATGTTTCATATCATCACTCAGACCCCCCTAAACCTCCCTGCACTTATGATAGAGGCCATGAGAGAAACTTTGAACAGATCCAAGGCACACTTGCCTTATGGTATGGCCCTTACTAGAGTATTTAGGAGGTTTGGAGTTAGCTGTGAGGGGGAGACACCTACCAAGCTCTCACATGTGGACACTTTCAACCAACACAGCCTGCACCGAATGGGAATTACAAAGACTGTTGGTGGTTGGATCAAGGGCTCTGAAGAAAGAGCTGAGGAGAGAGCTGAGGAAAGAGCTGAAGACAGAACTGAAGGCAGAGTAGAAGAAGAAGGTCCATCTTCTCCTGTACATGATTTCAGGGCAGCTTCACCAGATACCCAGTTCATTCATGATACTGAGGCTGGCCCTTCTGAGTTTACTAGGATGCCCACACCAGTGTATCAGCCAGAGAGCAGAGCACCTCATCAGAGTTCAGACTGGCTGACGATCAGATCGAGCATATATCTCAGCGTGTGGCTTCTTTGTTGTCTAGCCAGTGGAGTAGTACTTCTTTTGCACCTGGAGCTACTTCTTCTGATCAGACCATTACTCCCCACATCTCCACTATATTTCAGATGATTTCAGATCAGTCCGTCAGGATACAGCAGCTTGAGGATACAGTCTGGAGACTTACTGGCAGAGTTCTTGACTTGCAGGGGCAAGTCCTTGCATTGGCCCATCCCCAGCCACAGGAGTCTACCATTGAGGTCACAGACCTCACTGCAGAGGCTGGAAGGCTCAGAGGAGCACTAGAAGGTGGATATGAGCTACTGAGGAAAGAGATCAGAGGATCGAGTGAGCATGCTACCACCCAGTTCACTGCTCTACTTCAATCTGTTTCCAGAGCACTGAACGTACTTGATTCTATCAGACTCATGGTATCAGCCCTAGTATCTCAGCATTCTCAGCCTCCCAGTTCATCTCATTCTCCTACTCGTGGCAGAGGCAGACGGGGTAGAGGACGCACTTCTGATCCATCATCTCTCATACTATATCTGATGACTCGATCATTGACTTATCTTGATTTTTACTAGATTCTAGGAGTTAGTGTCTTGTTCTAGGATCTATAACTTGGGGCCATGTATTGACATTTAGCTGGTTGAATTTTTTTGAAACAATTATGATATTAATGGAATCATCTTTCTACCTCTTTGTAATGATTATATTTTTGGTTATATTTTCAATCTCCGTTACATCTGTTGAAATATTATCTTCTCCTTATTATTGTTTGCTATTGATAATTGCTATATTAAGGGGGAGCAAACATCTGTGAAAAACTCTAAAGAGGAAGAAATTAAGAATATTTTCAGAAAAGGAAAGAAAGAGTTAACTATGTTTGATGATGTCAAAAGGGGAAGAAATTAAAATTAAACAAAATTGAAATTAGACAAAAAGCAAAACCCTAAATTATTAGAAAAAGGGGGAGAAATTAATTAAAACAAATATTGAAGAAATTAAACAAATATTGGAGAAATTAGACCAAAAACAAGGATTGAAAGATTAAACAAAACTTTGAGGAATTTTGGTATCGAAATTTGGTATCAGACAGAGAAATTTGGTATCAGACAGAACTTTAATCCATCAAAAGCAAAATCATGAGTACTATGCAAATAAGTATTTTTTATATATATTGCTCTGATATTCAAACTTGCTTTTGAAATTTTACTCACCTTGAGACATCAATAAGAATTTGTTTTACTCTGTACATCCTACAATTTTCTTTCAACTTGATCTGATACATGATAACATTTGATCTGATACAGTGTGAAGGTTTCTCTAAAATATATATACATTTGCTCGGATACTGTATGAAATTTTCTCTAATACATTAAAAATTTTCTTGCTCTGATACATTATAAAATCTTTTCTGATATCATTGTAAAATTTATTTTTGCTCTGATACATAGAAAAAGTTATTTATCTTTCTCTTGCTCTGAAATATCTTGAACTCAAAATGATCTAATACCCTTTTCAAATCTTTAAGAAAATGGACAAACTATTTTTACATTTATATTACATGCCAAAAGAATCATACTCTTTTCAAGCATATACACCCATAATGGATTCTTTTGAAATTAATGCATTAACATAAATATTTTTGTTCATATGTTTTGTCATCATCAAAAAGGGGGAGATTGTTGCTCCTAGATTGATTTTTGATGATTACAAAGCAGATTGAAGGGATACAAACAATTGAAAAAGTCTTTATGCTCTTCAAGGGCAAAATCATAATTTCACTAAAATCCTGATTTAATAGTACCATTTGGTAGAACAAATGATTTGAAATCTATTGGTGAAAATTTTATTGTGTTTGGACTTATATTTTGAAGTTATGAAGTTTGAAGTGCATGAGTCGACTCATGAGTCAACTCATGGCACTATGAGCTGAATGGCACGCAAAAAATTCCCATGGCACGCTGGATTTTTGGCTTGGCACGACCTGTGAGTCGACTCATGAGTCGACCCACAAGGCATGAGTCGACTCATGAGTCGACCTCTGCTGATTTGGGCCAAAAAATCCAGAAATCCAAGTTA
>NC_025993.2:35818115-35842560 GCF_000442705.2 Elaeis guineensis
GTGCTCCTAGATTGATTTTGATGATTACAAAGCAGATTGAAGGGATACAATATTTTAAAATGAAAAAGTCCTTATGCTCTTCAAGGGCAAAATTGTAATTTTACTAAAATCCTGATTTGATAGTACCATTTGGTAGAACAAATGATTTGAAATCTATTGGTGAAAATTTCATTGTGTTTGGACTTATATTTTTGAAGTTATGAAGGTTTGAAGTGCATGAGTCGACTCATGAGTCAACTCATGGCACTGTGAGCTGATTGGCACGCAAAAATTCTCCTTAGCACGCTAGTTTTCTGGCTTGGCACGACCTGTGAGTCGACTCATGAGTCGACCCACAAGGCATGAGTCGACTCATGAGTCGACCCCTGCTAATTTGAGCCAAAAAATTCCAGAAAAGCATTCTCTGGTTTTTGCAACAGAGGTCGACTCATGAGTCGACCCCTGAAGCATGAGTCGACTCATGAGTCGACCCCTGCGACGGGAAATGTCAGCAATGGCTATTTTTTTGCCCGTTTTAATTGCCATTTATGCTTCCTAAAAATCCTCTAACGGCTCTTTATCTGCCTAAATTGTTTTCTCTTGCTTCTAATGCTACAAAATGCTTAATTGATGAAAGAAATTGCAGATTAAATAGCGGATCAAACGTGAAATCAAAAAGAAGAGAAAAAGAAGAAATAGAGAAGAACAGAAGAGAGGATCAGAAATTTGCAAGAAAAAGCCTGAGATCAACGAAATATCCATTGAGAAAAAGAGAGAGGATCCACAATATACCAAGAGATTATGAAAGAGAAAAGGAAGACCTTTAAGGAGAGAATTCTTCACGCCTATCGTTTCAACCTTGATCTAGAGATCATTCAAAGCTTTCAAGAGATCTTCAATCAACAATCAACCTCTTCTCAAGCGTTCAACCATTCATTCATCTTGAGAAAATCTGAAAAAGGGGTTCTTCATTTGAGTAAAGCTTTTATTGTTATATTTGCTCATTTAAGGAGCTGTTATTGTATTCATCTGTGCTCTAAATATTCTTACTTTTTGTGAGTTTTTGCTCTTGTTTTTGGAGGATTTCCAAAACAAGGAAAGGTTGATCCGAACCTGAAATCGGAGTGTTTTGGGTTTGCTTGTACCCGGGAAACAAGTGTTCTAGCTTGGGATAGCTAGGGTCGGAGTTTCCGACGTCTTGTATTCTAGCTTGGGATAGCTAGTGTCGGAGTTTCCGACGTTTTGTATTCGGGTTGAATACAAAGGATAGTGGATTGAAATTCTAAGTGGGATCTTGGGGAGTGGATGTAGGTGCAAGGTTAGCACCGAACCACTATAAATCCTTGTGTTTGTGGTGTGCTTTATCGCTTTATCTTATTTCTTTATTATATCCTTGCAATACTACTTTAGGTAATTAATATTGATTTAAAGCCATTGTTTTGTTCTTCATAAGTTATTTGTTGGGCTTAAAATTTTTAGAAACCCAATTCACCCCCCCTCTTGGGTTGCATAGCTGGGCAACAAGTGGTATCAGAGCCAGTGCTCTAGCCCTTCTTTGATCTAACAATCAAAGAGCTAAAGATCTATGGCAACCCATGTTGGAACTTCTCTAGCCGAGGGGCAATCAACAAACCGACCTCCACTTTTCAATGGGTCTAATTACACATATTGGAAAGCTCGGATAAAGATTTTCATACAAGCACTCGACTATGATATGTGGAGTATCATAGTGAATGGTCCTCACACACCCACCAAGATTATAGATGTGAGGAGTCAACCAAACCGAGAAAGAATGGGATGAGGTTGACAAGAAATTGGCACAATTAAATGCCAAAGCTATGAATGTTCTTTATTGTGCACTAGATGCTAGTGAATTTAATCGCATTTCTACTTGTGCATCTGCTAAAGAAATATGGAATAGGTTAGAAGTCACCCATGAGGGAACAAATCAAGTAAAAGAGTCTAAAATAAACATGCTTGTACATAAATATGAATTGTTCAAAATAGAGCATGATGAGTCCATAACTGCTATGTTTACTCGTTTTACTGATATAATCAATGGTTTAAAGAGTCTTGGCAAATCTTATACTAACAGTGAACTTGTAAGGAAGATTCTCAGGTCACTGCCAAGAACTTGGGAAGCCAAGGTGACTGCCATCCAAGAAGCAAAGGACTTGAACACTCTACCTCTAGAAGAGCTTCTTGGATCCTTGATGACTCATGAACTTAGCATGATGCAACATCAAGAGGATGAAATCAAAAAGAAAAGAACCATTGCCCTCAAATCCACAACTTCACCTGATTATGAACAGATGACTCTGAAGATGAAGATCAGGATGAGGAGATGGCTCTCATCACCCGAAAATTCAAGAAGTTCTAAGAAAAAGGAAACAGGGGATGAGAAAGAAATTTACAAAAGGGGATCAAAGCATAGAAAAGGAGAAAGATCAAACCCTATATGCTACGAGTGCAAGAAGCCAGGACATTTCAGATCCGAATGTCCTCAATTGAAGAAAGGTCCAAAGAAATTCAAAAAGAAGGCAATGATGGCGACCTGGAGTGCGAGTGATGACTCAAGCTCCGATGAGGAAACCTCAACCGAACAAGCCAATCTGTGCCTGATGGCACATGAAAATGAGGTAACTTCTGAATCCACTAGTGAATTTACTTTTGAAGAATTGCATGAAGCTTTCTATGATTCAATTGATGAATTAAAGAAAGTAGGGAAGAAAAACAAAGAGCTGAAATTGGAAAATCAGTCCTTAGTGAAACAAGCTGAAATTCTTTCAATTGAAAAATTCACATTGATTCAAGAAAATCAAAACTTTAAGGATGAAATTAACAGGCTGAAATCTATAGTAGATAAGTTCACCTTAAGTTCAAACAAGCTAAATATGATCCTTGATAATCAGAAAGCTATATATGATAAGGCTGGACTTGGTTATAAACCCCTGAAGAAACAAAAATTTTTGAAGGATATTTATGCAAATTATTCAAGCAAAAAGCCTATAAATATTACTTGTTTTAAATATGGAAGAATAGGATATAAATTATACACATGTCTTATTAACAAATATGCAAACACAAAGAAAATATGGGTTCCAAAAGGAACCATTCTGACTAACCTGAAAGGACCCAAGAAAGCTTGGGTACCTAAGACAGAAACTTGATCTGTGCTTGCAGGTGTGTCTAGCATCCCAAGAAGGAAACAGGAAATGGTATCTTGACAGCGGATGCTCGAGACACATGACTGGTGATGAATCACAATTCATCACGCTTGATGCTAAGGATGGAGGGATGGTCACCTTTGGAGATAATGGCAAAGGAAAGATCATCGGGATAGGTAACATTGGTATCACTCCCTCCAAATACATTGAGAATGTTTTACTTGTTAAAGGTTTAAAGCATAACTTACTCAGCATTAGTCAATTCTGTGATAAAGGGTATAAAGTAAGTTTTGAATCAACTGTATGCATTGTGACGAGTCCTATTAACGATGGCATTTAAATTTATAGGACATAGGCATGGCAATGTTTATATGGTAGACTTGAATGATTTAACTAAATTAGACATGCAATGCCTAGTTTCCTTAAATGCTAAAATAAATGAGACTAGTTGGCTGTGGCATCGTAGACTTGCACATATTAGCATGCATTCTCTTTCAAAATTAATCAAAAAGGATTTAGTTCTCGGTTTGCCAAAATTGAATTTTGAAAAGGATAGAATTTGTGATGCATGCCAATTAGGTAAACAAACTAGAGTATCATTTAAATCCAAAAACACTATTTCAACTTCTAGACCTTTAGAGCTCTTACATATGGATTTATTTGGACCAACTAAAACCTCTAGTCTAGGAGGAAAACGATATGATTTGTAATAATTGATGATTACTCTCGTTTTACTTGGGTTTTCTTTTTAGCTCACAAAAATGAAACTTTTCAAATTTTCACGAAATTTCATCGAAAAGTCACTAATGAAAAAGGGTTTTCAATTCAAAATATTAGAAGTGATCATGGAACAGAATTTGAAAATCATGACTTTGAAAATTTTTTGTGATGAAAATGGAATTGGCCACAACTTCTCTGCTCCTAGGACACCCCAACAGAATGGGGTAGTTGAAAGAAAAAATAGAACCTTAGAAGAAATGGCCCGTACTATGCTCTGTGAAAGCAACCTTCCAAATATTTTTGGGCGGAAGCTATTAACACAGCTTGTTACATTTTAAATCATGCTTTAATAAGACAATTTTTAAAGAAAACCCCCTATGAACTTTGGAAAGGAAGAAAACCAAATATTGCCTATTTTCATGTTTTGGTTGCCGATATTTTGTATTAAATAATGGCAAAGAAAAACTTGGTAAATTTGATGCAAAATCAGATGAAGCAATCCTTCTAGGTTACTCCTCCACTAGTAAAGCATTTAGAGTGTTCAACAAAAGAACCTTAGTAGTTGAGGAGTCCATACATGTTGTCTTTGATGAATCTAACGATCCTCCTTCAAGGAAGAATGAGGGTGTTGATGATGCAGATCCACTAATAGAAGGTATGAAGGAGATCACTCTGAAAGATTCAGCAACTCCAGAAGACAAGGATCAAGAAGATGAACAAAATGAGAAAGGTGAAGAAATTCAAGAACAACCTCAAGGTACAAATGACTTACCCAAGGAATGGAGGTATGTTCACAACCACCCTAAGGAATTAATTATCGGTGATCCTATGCATGGGGTAAAAACACGTTCTTCACTTAGAGATGTACTTAATCATTGTGCTTTTGTATCTCAACTTGAACCTAAAACTTTTGAAGAAGCTGAAAATGATCATAACTGGATTAATGCTATGCAAGAAGAACTCAGTCAATTTGAAAGAAATAATGTTTGGACCTTAGTGAAAAGACTAAAGATTATTCAATAATTGGCACAAAATGGTCTTTAGAACAAGTTAGATGAGCATGGAAATGTAATTAGAAATAAAGCAAGACTGGTTGCTAAGGATATAATCAAGAAGAAGGAATTGATTTTGATGAAACCTTTGCACCTGTTGCTAGATTAGAAGCCATTAGACTTCTACTTGCTTATGCTTGCTTTATGAAATTCAAACTATTTCAAATGGATGTTAAAAGTGCATTTTTAAATGGATATATTTCTGAAGAAGTATATGTAGAACAACCCCTGGATTTGAAAATCATGCTTTTCCCAATCATGTCTTTAGATTAAATAAAGCTTTATATGGTCTAAAACAAGCACCTAGAGCATGGTATGAAAGGCTAAGCAAATTTCTACTAAATAATGGTTTCTCAAGAGCAATGTAGACACAACCTATTATTAGAAGAAACCAAAATGATATGCTAATTATACAAATTTATGTGATGACATAATTTTTGGGTCTACTAATGAATCCCTTTGTCAAGACTTTGCTAAGCTTATGCAGGGAGAGTTCGAGATGAGCATGATGGGAGAACTCACTTTCTTTCTCGGACTCCAAATCAAACAATCAAAAGAGAGAATCTCCATCACCCAAAGCAAGTACACCAAGAACTACTCAAAAATTTGGAATGGAGAACTGCAAACCTATTGGCACACCAATGAGTCCCTCAAGTAAGCTTGACAAGGATGATGAAGGTAAAAGCGTAGACTTAAAATACTACAGAGGTATGATTGGCTCATTATTATATCTAACTGCAAGTAGGTCTATATCATGTTTAGTGTTTGCTTATGTGCAAGATCAATCTAATCCTAAGGAATCTCATTTGAATGCTGTTAAAAGAATCCTTAGATACTTAAATGGTACACAAACTATAGGGTTATGTACTTGTTGCTCCTAGATTGATTTTGATGATTACAAAGCAGATTGAAGGGATACAAACAATTGAAAAAGTCCTTATGCTCTTCAAGGGCAAAATCATAATTTCACTAAAATCCTGATTTAATAGTACCATTTGGTAGAACAAATGATTTGAAATCTATTGGTGAAAATTTTATTGTGTTTGGACTTATATTTTTGAAGTTATGAAGGTTTGAAGTGCATGAGTCGACTCATGAGTCAACTCATGACACTATGAGCTGATGGCAGAAAAAATTCTCATGGCACGCTGATTTTGGCTTGGCACGACCTGTGAGTCGACTCATGAGTCGACCCACAAGGCATGAGTCGACTCATGAGTCGACCTCTGCTGATTTGGGCCAAAAAATCCAGAAATCCAAGTTTCTGGTCTTTGCAACAGAAGTCGACTCATGAGTCGACTCCTGATGCATGAGTCGACTCATGAGTCGACCCCTGCGACGGGAAATGTCAGCAACGGCTATTTTTTTGCCCATTTTAATTGCCATTTATGCTTCTAAAAATCCTCTAACGGCTCTTTATCTGCCTAAATTGTTTTCTCTTGCTTCTAATGCTACAAAATGCTTTAAATGATGAAAGAAATTGCAGATTAAATAGCGGATCAAACGTGAAATCAAATGTGAAGAGAAAAAGAAGAAAAAGAGAAGAACAGAAGAGAGGATCCAAATTTGCAAGAAAAAGCCTGAGATCAACGAAATATCCATAGAAAAAGAGAGAGGATCCACAATATACCAGAGAGATTGTGAAAGAGAAAAGGAAGATCTTTCAAGGAGAGAATTCTTCATGCCTATCGTTTCAACCTTGATCTAGAGATCGTTCAAAGCTTTCAAGAGATCTTCAATCAACAATCAACCTCTTCTCAAGCGTTCAACCGTTCATTCATCTTGAGAAAATCTGAAAAAGGGGTTCTTCATTTGAGTAAAGCTTTTATTGTTATATTTGCTCATTTAAGGAGCTGTTATTGTATTCATCTGTGCTCTAAATATTCTTACTCTTTGTGAGTTTTTGCTCTTGTTTTTGGAGGATTTCCAAAACAAGGAAAGGTTGATCCGAACCTGAAATCGGAGTGTTTTGGGTTTGCTTGTACCCGGAAACAAGTGTTCTAGCTTGGGATAGCTAGGGTCGGAGTTTCCGACGTCTTGTATTCTAGCTTGGGATAGCTAGTGTCGGAGTTTCCGACGTTTTGTATTCGGGTTGAATACAAAGGATAGTGGATTGAAATTCCCAAGTGGGATCTTGGGGAGTGGACGTAGGTGCAAGGTTAGCACCGAACCACTATAAATCCTTGTGTTTGTGGTGTGCTTTATCGCTTTATCTTATTTCTTTATTATATCCTTGCAATACTGCTTTAGTTAATTAATATTGATTTAAAGCCATTGTTTTGTTCTTCATAAGTTATCTGTTGGGCTTAAAATTTTTAGAAACCCAATTCACCCCCCCTCTTGGGTTGCATAGCTGGGCAACAAGTGTATCAGAGCCAGTGCTCTAGCCCTTCTTTGATCTAACAATCAAAGAGCCAAAGATCTATGGCAACCCATGTTGAAACTTCTCTAGCTGAGGGGCAATCAACAAACCGACCTCCACTTTTCAATGGGTCTAATTACACCTATTGGAAAGCTCGGATAAAGATTTTCATACAAGCACTCGACTATGATATGTGGAGTATCATAGTGAATGGTCCTCACACACCCACCAAGATTATAGATGGTGAGGAGTCAACCAAATCCGAGAAAGAATGGGATGAGGTTGACAAGAAATTGACACAATTAAATGCCAAAGCTATGAATGTTCTTTATTGTGCACTAGATGCTAGTGAATTTAATCGCATTTCTACTTGTGCATCTGCTAAAGAAATATGGAATAGGTTAGAAGTCACCCATGAGGGAACAAATCAAGTAAAAGAGTCTAAAATAAACATGCTTGTACATAAATATGAATTGTTCAAAATAGAGCATGATGAGTCCATAACTGCTATGTTTACTCATTTTACTGATATAATCAATGGTTTAAAGAGTCTTGGCAAATCTTATACTAACAGTGAACTTGTAAGGAAGATTCTCAGGTCACTGCCAAGAACTTGGGAAGCCAAGGTGACTGCCATCCAAGAAGCAAAGGACTTGAACACTCTACCTCTAGAAGAGCTTCTTGGATCCTTGATGACTCATGAACTTAGCATGATGCAACATCAAGAGGATAAATCAAAAAGAAAAGAACCATTGCCCTCAAATCCACAACTTCACCTGATTATGAAACAGATGACTCTGAAGATGAAGATCAGGATGAGGAGATGGCTCTCATCACCCGGAAATTCAAGAAGTTTCTAAGAAAAAGGAAACAGGGGATGAGAAAGAAATTTACAAAAGGGGATCAAAGCATAGAAAAGGAGAAAGATCAAACCCCTATATGCTACGAGTGCAAGAAGCCAGGACATTTCAGATCCGAATGTCCTCAATTGAAGAAAGGTCCAAAGAAATTCAAAAAGAAGGCAATGATGGCGACCTGGAGTGCGAGTGATGACTCAAGCTCCGACGAGGAAACCTCAACCGAACAAGCCAATCTGTGCCTGATGGCACATGAAAATGAGGTAACTTCTGAATCCACTAGTGAATTTACTTTTGAAGAATTGCATGAAGCTTTCTATGATTCAATTGATGAATTAAAGAAACTAGGGAAGAAAAACAAAGAGCTGAAATTGGAAAATCAGTCCTTAGTGAAACAAGCTGAAATTCTTTCAATTGAAAAATTCACATTGATTCAAGAAAATCAAAACTTTAAGGATGAAATTAACAGGCTGAAATCTATAGTAGATAAGTTCACCTTAAGTTCAAACAAGCTAAATATGATCCTTGATAATCAGAAAGCTATATATGATAAGGCTGGACTTGGTTATAAACCCCTGAAGAAACAAAAATTTTTGAAGGATATTTATGCAAATTATTCAAGCAAAAAGCCTACAAATATTACTTGTTTTAAATGTGGAAGAATAGGACATAAATCATACACATGTCTTATTAACAAATATGCAAACACAAAGAAAATATGGGTTCCAAAAGGAACCATTCTGACTAACCTGAAAGGACCCAAGAAAGCTTGGGTACCTAAGACAGAAACTTGATCTGTGCTTGCAGGTGTGTCTAGCATCCCAAGAAGGAAACAGGAAATGGTATCTTGACAGCGGATGCTCGAGACACATGACTGGTGATGAATCACAATTCATCACGCTTGATGCTAAGGATGGAGGGATGGTCACCTTTGGAGATAATGGCAAAGGAAAGATCATCGGGATAAGTAACATTGGTATCACTCCCTCCAAATACATTGAGAATGTTTTACTTGTTAAAGGTTTAAAGCATAACTTACTTAGCATTAGTCAATTCTGTGATAAAGGGTATAAAGTAAGTTTTGAATCATCTGTATGCATTGTGACGAGTCCTATTAACGATAGCATTAAATTTATAGGACATAGGCATGGCAATGTTTATATGGTAGACTTGAATGATTTAACTAAATTAGACATGCAATGCCTAGTTTCCTTAAATGCTAAAATAAATGAGACTAGTTGGCTGTGGCATCGTAGACTTGCACATATTAGCATGCATTCTCTTTCAAAATTAATCAAAAAGGATTTAGTTCTCGGTTTGCCAAAATTGAATTTTGAAAAGGATAGAATTTGTGATGCATGCCAATTAGGTAAACAAACTAGAGTATCATTCAAATCCAAAAACACTATTTCAACTTCTAGACCTTTAGAGCTCTTACATATGGATTTATTTGGACCAACTAAAACCACTAGTCTAGGAGGAAAACGATATGGATTTGTATTAATTGATGATTACTCTCGTTTTACTTGGATTTTCTTTTTAGCTCACAAAAATGAAACTTTTCAAATTTTCACGAAATTTCATCGAAAAGTCACTAATGAAAAAGGGTTTTCAATTCAAAATATTAGAAGTGATCATGGAACAGAATTTGAAAATCATGACTTTGAAAATTTTTGTGATGAAAATGGAATTGGCCACAACTTCTCTGCTCCTAGGACACCCCAACAAAATGGGGTAGTTGAAAGGAAAAATAGAACCTTAGAAGAAATGGCCCGTACCATGCTCTGTGAAAGCAACCTTCCAAAATATTTTTGGGCGGAAGCTATTAACACAGCATGTTACATTTTAAATCGTGCTTTAATAAGACAATTTTTAAAGAAAACCCCCTATGAACTTTGGAAAGGAAGAAAACCAAATATTGCCTATTTTCATGTTTTTGGTTGCCGATGTTTTGTATTAAATAATGGCAAAGAAAAACTTGGTAAATTTGATGCAAAATCAGATGAAGCAATCCTTCTAGGTTACTCCTCCACTAGTAAAGCATTTAGAGTGTTCAACAAAAGAACCTTAGTAGTTGAGGAGTCCATACATGTTGTCTTTGATGAATCTAACGATCTTCCTTCAAGAAGAATAAGGGTGTTGATGATGCAGATCCACTAATAGAAGGTATGAAAGAGATCACTCTAAAAGATTCAGCAACTCCAGAAGACAAGGATCAAGAAGATGAACAAAATGAGAAAGGTGAAGAAATTCAAGAACAACCTCAAGGTACAAATGACTTACCCAAGGAATGGAGGTATGTTCACAACCACCCTAAGGAATTAATTATCGGTGATCCTATGCATGGGGTAAAAACACGTTCTTCACTTAGAGATGTACTTAATCATTGTGCTTTTGTATCTCAACTTGAACCTAAAACTTTTGAAGAAGCTGAAAATGATCATAACTGGATTAATGCTATGCAAGAAGAACTCAGTCAATTTGAAAGAAATAATGTTTGGACCTTAGTGAAAAGACCTAAAGATTATTCAATAATTGGCACAAAATGGGTCTTTAGAAACAAATTAGATGAGCATGGAAATGTAATTAGAAATAAAGCAAGACTGGTTGCTAAGGGATATAATCAAGAAGAAGGAATTGATTTTGATGAAACCTTTGCACCTGTTGCTAGATTAGAAGCCATTAGACTTCTACTTGCTTATGCTTGCTTTATGAAATTCAAACTATTTCAAATGGATGTTAAAAGTGTATTTTTAAATGGATATATTTCTGAAGAAGTATATGTAGAACAACCCCCTGGATTTGAAAATCATGCTTTTCCCAATCATGTCTTTAGATTAAATAAAGCTTTATATGGTCTAAAACAAGCACCTAGAGCATGGTATGAAAGGCTAAGCAAATTTCTACTAAATAATGATTTCTCAAGAGGCAATGTGGATACAACTCTATTTATTAAAAGAAACCAAAATGATATGCTAATTATACAAATTTATGTTGATGACATAATTTTTGGGTCTACTAATGAATCCCTTTGTCAAGACTTTGCTAAGCTTATGCAGGGAGAGTTCGAGATGAGCATGATGGGAGAACTCACCTTCTTCCTCGGACTCCAAATCAAACAATCAAAAGAGGGAATCTCCATCACCCAAAGCAAGTACACCAAGGAACTACTCAAAAGATTTGGAATGGAGAACTGCAAACCAATTGGCACACCAATGAGTCCCTCATGTAAGCTTGACAAGGATGATGAAGGTAAAAGCGTAGACTTAAAATACTATAGAGGTATGATTGGCTCATTATTATATTTAACTGTAAGTAGGCCTGATATCATGTTTAGTGTTTGCTTATGTGCAAGATATCAATCTAATCCTAAGGAATCTCATTTGAATGCTGTTAAAAGAATCCTTAGATACTTAAATGGTACACAAACTATAGGGTTATGGTACTCTAAGGACTCACAAATTAATTTGTTAGGATATTCTGATGCTGATTTTGCTGGATGTAAATTAGATAGAAAAAGCACAAGTGGAACTTGCCAATTTCTTGGAGTTAACCTAATCTCATGGTTTAGCAAGAAACAAAATTCGATGGCACTGTCTACGGCTGAGGCCGAATACATTGCAGCTGGAAGTTGTTGTGCTCAAATCTTGTGGATTAAGCAACAACTCGAAGATTTTGGAATCAAACTTAATGAAACACCAATAAAATGTGATAATACAAGTGCTATAAATCTATCTAAAAATCCAATACAATACTCAAGATCTAAACATATTGAGATAAGACATCATTTCATAAGAGAACATGTTCAAAACAAAAATATAATTCTTGAATATGTTTGCACTGAAAATCAATTAGCCGATATCTTTACAAAGGCCCTTAGTGAGGATAGATTCTGTGAAATTAGGAGAAATCTAGGAATTCTAGATCCATTTGCCTAAACTTCTCTTAATTATTATCAAATATTCTTAGAGCTCAATTTCCAACAATTATCCTGGTTCCAAAAGCTCAGTTTTATCACTCTAAAAACTTATCATTGAGCAAAATTCTTTCTCCCAAAATTTTGAATTTTTCTGGAATTTATTTGCATTTTTCTTGATTTTCTGAACTTCATGAGTCGACCCCCATGAGTCGACTCAATGGCAAACTTGTAAATCCCACCAACTTCCATCGGGTTCATTGTTTTTAAAACGGGAAACCTTGTTTATGAGACGACTCATCTTCTCGTCGTCTTCCTTCCGAAAGCCGTCCTCTCCAACTCTTTTTGCTCCAAATCCAAGGATCAATTCCAAGGCAATTCTCCCTCCTCTCCACCAAAAATCGCCTCCTTGAAAAGGATTTTCTGTGCTTTCTCGCAGTGTTAGGCGCGGGTGGAACGTGCCCTAGAATTTCACCGTTCATTCAAAATCCACTTCTTTTCTCCACCAAAATTCTTCTTTACTCTTTTGTGATCCCTCCTCCACTGAATTCAAGTCTTCTTGTCTGGATATGGCTCCAAAGATAAAACTTCTCCAAAGAAGGAAATCAATCCGAGAGCCTGAGGAAATTGTCCGAAAGAAAAGGCATGCTCAGTCTTCCACTGTTCCCAATCCAGTTTCAGTACCTGCTCAAGGTCCCTCTCAACCCTCCATAAGCCCCAGTGTAAATCTTCTTTCTGATAGAAAAGTAGAAACCGGGAAAAATATAGATTTTCGGTTCTTTGAGAAAGAAGGCTTTACTTTTGCTACCAAGATCAAAAATCAAGGATGGAAACTTTATTGCTCTCTTAAGGAAGTCACCTATGTTGATCTAGTCAGAGAGTTCTACCAGAACCTAAATTATGGAAACGGATCTGTGACTTCAACTGTAAAGGGGATTGACATCTGTTTGGATTCTAGGATATTGGGAGAGATACTTCAGTTGCCTAGTGAAGGATACTCATATATGGAACTCCCAATTAAAGAAGAAGGGATCAGAATTATCTTAGGAGAAGATTTTTTAGGAAGTTTAAACAAATTGGAAGCAAAGCTACTGTCCATTGAGATGAGGGTCCTGCATCAGATTGTGACAAAACTATTCTTTCCTAGGAGTGGTAGACATGACTTACTATCTGGCAGAGATGTATGTGTCATGTTTCATATCATCACTCAGACCCCCCTAAACCTCCCTGCACTTATGATAGAGGCCATGAGAGAAACTTTGAACAGATCCAAGGCACACTTGCCTTATGGTATGGCCCTTACTAGAGTATTTAGGAGGTTTGGAGTTAGCTGTGAGGGGGAGACACCTACCAAGCTCTCACATGTGGACACTTTCAACCAACACAGCCTGCACCGAATGGGAATTACAAAGACTGTTGGTGGTTGGATCAAGGGCTCTGAAGAAAGAGCTGAGGAGAGAGCTGAGGAAAGAGCTGAAGACAGAACTGAAGGCAGAGTAGAAGAAGAAGGTCCATCTTCTCCTGTACATGATTTCAGGGCAGCTTCACCAGATACCCAGTTCATTCATGATACTGAGGCTGGCCCTTCTGAGTTTACTAGGATGCCCACACCAGTGTATCAGCCAGAGAGCAGAGCACCTCATTCAGAGTTCAGACTGGCTGACGATCAGATCGAGCATATATCTCAGCGTGTGGCTTCTTTGTTGTCTAGCCAGTGGAGTAGTACTTCTTTTGCACCTGGAGCTACTTCTTCTGATCAGACCATTACTCCCCACATCTCCACTATATTTCAGATGATTTCAGATCAGTCCGTCAGGATACAGCAGCTTGAGGATACAGTCTGGAGACTTACTGGCAGAGTTCTTGACTTGCAGGGGCAAGTCCTTGCATTGGCCCATCCCCAGCCACAGGAGTCTACCATTGAGGTCACAGACCTCACTGCAGAGGCTGGAAGGCTCAGAGGAGCACTAGAAGGTGGATATGAGCTACTGAGGAAAGAGATCAGAGGATCGAGTGAGCATGCTACCACCCAGTTCACTGCTCTACTTCAATCTGTTTCCAGAGCACTGAACGTACTTGATTCTATCAGACTCATGGTATCAGCCCTAGTATCTCAGCATTCTCAGCCTCCAAGTTCATCTCATTCTCCTACTCGTGGCAGAGGCAGACGGGGTAGAGGACGCACTTCTGATCCATCATCTTCTCATACTATATCTGATGACTCCGATCATTGACTTATCTTGATTTTTACTAGATTCTAGGAGTTAGTGTCTTGTTCTAGGATCTATAACTTGGGGCCATGTATTGACATTTAGCTGGTTGAATTTTTTGAAACAATTATGATATTAATGGAATCATCTTTCTACCTCTTTGTAATGATTATATTTTGGTTATATTTCAATCTCCGTTACATCTGTTGAAATATTATCTTCTCCTTATTATTGTTTGCTATTGATAATTGCTATATTAAGGGGGAGCAAACATCTGTGAAAAACTCTAAAGAGGAAGAAATTAAAGAATATTTTCAGAAAAGGAAAAGAAAGAGTTAACTATGTTTGATGATGTCAAAAAGGGGAAGAAATTAAAATTAAACAAAAATTGAAATTAGACAAAAAGCAAAACCCTAAATTATTAGAAAAAGGGGGAGAAATTAAATTAAAACAAATATTGAAGAAATTAAACAAATATTGGAGAAATTAGACAAAAACAAGGATTGAAAGATTAAACAAAACTTTGAGAAATTTTGGTATCGAAATTTGGTATCAGACAGAGAAATTTGGTATCAGACAGAACTTTAATCCATCAAAAGCAAAATCATGAGTACTATGCAAATAAGTATTTTTTATATATATGCTCTGATATTCAAACTTGCTTTTGAAATTTTACTCACCTTGAGACATCAATAAGAAATTTGTTTTACTCTGATACATCCTACAATTTCTTTCAACTTGATCTGATACATGATAACATTTGATCTGATACAGTGTGAAGGTTTCTCTAAAATATTATAACATTTGCTCGGATACTGTATGAAATTTTCTCTAATACATTAAAAATTTTCTTGCTCTGATACATTATAAAATCTTTTCTGATATCATTGTAAAATTTATTTTTGCTCTGATACATAGAAAAAGTTATTTATCTTCTCTTGCTCTGAAATATCTTGAACTCAAAATGATCTAATACCCTTTTCAAATCTTTAAGAAAATGGACAAACTATTTTTACATTTATATTACATGCCAAAAGAATCATACTCTTTTCAAGCATATACACCCATAATGGATTCTTTTGAAATTAATGCATTAACATAAATATTTTTGTTCATATGTTTTGTCATCATCAAAAAGGGGGAGATTGTTGCTCCTAGATTGATTTTGATGATTACAAAGCAGATTGAAGGGATACAAACAATTGAAAAAGTCTTTATGCTCTTCAAGGGCAAAATCATAATTTCACTAAAATCCTGATTTAATAGTACCATTTGGTAGAACAAATGATTTGAAATCTATTGGTGAAAATTTTATTGTGTTTGGACTTATATTTTTGAAGTTATGAAGGTTTGAAGTGCATGAGTCGACTCATGAGTCAACTCATGGCACTATGAGCTGAATGGCACGAAAAAATTCCCATGGCACGCTGGATTTTTGGCTTGGCACGACCTGTGAGTCGACTCATGAGTCGACCCACAAGGCATGAGTCGACTCATGAGTCGACCTCTGCTGATTTGGGCCAAAAAATCCAGAAATCCAAGTTTCTGGTCTTTGCAACAGAAGTCGACTCATGAGTCGACTCCTGATGCATGAGTCGACTCATGAGTCGACCCCTGCGACGGAAAATGTCAGCAACGGCTATTTTTTTGCCCATTTTAATGGCCATTTATGCTTCCTAAAAATCCTCTAACGGCTCTTTATCTGCCTAAATTGTTTTCTCTTGCTTCTAATGCTACAAAATGCTTTAAATGATGAAAGAAATTGCAGATTAAATAGCGGATCAAACGTGAAATCAAATGTGAAGAGAAAAAGAAGAAAAAGAGAAGAACAGAAGAGAGGATCCGAAATTTGCAAGAAAAAGCCTGAGATCAACGAAATATCCATAGAAAAAGAGAGAGGATCCATAATATACCAGAGAGATTGTGAAAGAGAAAAGGAAGATCTTTCAAGGAGAGAATTCTTCACGCCTATCATTTCAACCTTGATCTAGAGATCGTTCAAAGCTTTCAAGAGATCTTCAATCAACAATCAACCTCTTCTCAAGCGTTCAACCGTTCATTCATCTTGAGAAAATCTGAAAAAGGGGTTCTTCATTTGAGTAAAGCTTTTATTGTTATATTTGCTCATTTAAGGAGCTGTTATTGTATTCATCTGTGCTCTAAATATTCTTACTCTTTGTGAGTTTTTGCTCTTGTTTTTGGAGGATTTCCAAAACAAGGAAAGGTTGATCCGAACCTGAAATCGGAGTGTTTTGGGTTTGCTTGTACCCGGGAAATAAGTGTTCTAGCTTGGGATAGCTAGGGTCGGAGTTTCCGACGTCTTGTATTCTAGCTTGGGATAGCTAGTGTCGGAGTTTCCGACGTTTTGTATTCGGGTTGAATACAAAGGATAGTGGATTGAAATTCCCAAGTGGGATCTTGGGGAGTGGACGTAGGTGCAAGGTTAGCACCGAACCACTATAAATCCTTGTGTTTGTGGTGTGCTTTATCGCTTTATCTTATTTCTTTATTATATCCTTGCAATACTGCTTTAGTTAATTAATATTGATTTAAAGCCATTGTTTTGTTCTTCATAAGTTATCTGTTGGGCTTAAAATTTTTAGAAACCCAATTCACCCCCCCTCTTGGGTTGCATAGCTGGGCAACAGTACTCTAAGGACTCACAAATTAATTTGTTAGGATATTCTGATGCTGATTTTGCTGGATGTAAATTAGATAGAAAAAGCACAAGTGGAACTTGCCAATTTCTTGGAGTTAACCTAATCTCATAGTTTAGCAAGAAACAAAATTCGGTAGCACTGTCTACGGCTGAGGCCGAATACATTGCAGCCGGAAGTTGTTGTGCTCAAATCTTGTGGATTAAGCAATAACTCGAAGATTTTGGAATCAAACTTAATGAAACACCAATAAAATGTGATAATACAAGTGCCATAAATCTATCTAAAAATTCAATACAACACTCAAGATCTAAACATATTGAAATAAGACATCATTTCATAAGAGAGCATGTTCAAAACAAAAATATAATTCTTGAATATATTAGCACTAAAAATCAATTAGCTGATATCTTTACAAAGGCCCTTAGTGAGGATAGATTCTGTGAAATTAGGAGAAATCTAGGAATTCTAGATCCATTTGCCTAAACTTCTCTTAATTATTATCAAATATTCTTAGAGCTCAATTTTCAACAACTATCCTGGTTTCAAGAGCTCAATTTTATCACTCTAAAAACTTATCATTGAGCAAAATTCCTTCTCCCAAAATTTTGAATTTTTCTAGAATTTATTTGTATTTTTCCTGATTTTCTGAACTTCATGAGTCGACCCCCATGAGTCGACTCAATGGCAAACTTGTAAATCCCACCAACTTCCATCGGGTTCATTTTTTTAAAAACGGGAAACCCTGTTTGTGAGACGACTCATCTTCTCATCGTTCTTCTTCCGAAAGCCGTCCTCTCCAAACTTTTGTTTTGCTCCAAATCCAAGGATCAATTTCGAGGCAATTCTCCCTCCTCCTCTCCATCAAAAATCGCCTCCTTGAAAAGGATTTTTCTGTGCTTTCTCGCAGTGATAGGCGCTGGTGGAACGTGCCCTAGAACTTCACCGTTCATTCAAAATCCACTTCTTTTCTCCACCAAAATTCTTCTTTACTCTTTTGTGATCCCTCCTCCACTGAATTCAAGTCTTCTTGTCTGCTACCTTATTGGATATGGCTCCAAAGATGAAACTTCCCAAAAGGAGGAAATCAATCCGAGAGCCTGAGGAAATTGTCCGAAAGAAAAGGCATGCTCAGTCTTCCACTGTTCCCAATCCAGTTTCAGTACCTGCTCAAGGTCCCTCTCAATCCTCCATAAGCCCCAGTGTAAATCTTCTTTCTGATAGAAAAGTAGAAACCGGGAAAAATATAGATTTTCGGTTCTTTGAGAAAGAAGGCTTTACTTTTGCTACCAAGATCAAAAATCAAGGATGGGAACTTTATTGCTCTCTTAAGGAAGTCACCTTTGTTGATCTAGTCAGAGAGTTCTACCAGAACCTAAATTATGGAAACGGGTCTGTGACTTCAACTGTAAAGGGGATTTACATCTGTTTGGATTCTAGGATATTGGGAGAGATACTTCAGTTGCCTAGTGAAGGATACTCATATATGGAACTCCCAATTAAAGAAGAAGGGATCAGAATTATCTTAGGAGAAGATTTTTCAGGAAGTTTAAACAGATTGGAAGCAAAGCTACTGTCCATTGAGATGAGGGTCCTGCATCAGATTGTGACAAAACTATTCTTTTCTAGGAGTGGTAGACATGACTTACTATCTGGCAGAGATGTATGTGTCATGTTTCATATCATCACTCAGACCCCCCTAAACCTCCCTGCACTTATGATAGAGGCCATGAGAGAAACTTTGAACAGATCCAAGGCACACTTGCCTTATGGTATGGCCCTTACTAGAGTATTTAGGAGGTTTGGAGTTAGCTGTGAGGGGGAGACACCTACCAAGCTCTCACATGTGGACACTTTCAACCAACACAGCCTGCACCGAATGGGAATTACAAAGACTGTTGGTGGTTGGATCAAGGGCTCAGAAGAAAGAGCTGAGGAGAGAGCTGAGGAAAGAGCTGAAGACAGAACTGAAGGCAGAGTAGAAGAAGAAGGTCCATCTTCTCCTGTACATGACTTCAGGGCAGCTTCACCAGATACCCAGTTCATTCCTGATACTGAGGCTGGCCCTTCTGAGTTTACTAGGATGCCCACACCAGTGTATCAGCCAGAGAGCAGAGCACCTCCATCAGAGTTCAGACTGGCTGATGATCAGATCGAGCATATATCTCAGCGTGTGGCTTCTTTGTTGTCTAGCCAGTGGAGTAGTACTTCTTTTGCACCTGGAGCTACTTCTTCTTATCAGACCATTACTCCCCACATCTTCACTATATTTCAGATGATTTCAGATCAGTCCGTCAGGATACAGCAGCTTGAGGATACAGTCTGGAGACTTACTGGCAGAGTTCTTGACTTGTAGGGGCAAGTTCTTGCATTGGCCCATCCCCAGCCACAGGAGTCTACTATTGAGGTCACAGACCTCACTGCAGAGGCTGGAAGGCTCAGAGGAGCATTAGAAGGTGGATATGAGCTACTGAGGAAAGAGATCAGAGGATCGAGTGAGCATGCTACCACCCAGTTCACTGCTCTACTTCAATCTGTTTCCAGAGCACTGAACGTACTTGATTCTATCAGACTCACCCTTTCTGTTCAGTCCCTAGCATCTCAGCCACCCAGTTCATCTCGTTCTCCTGCTCGTGCCAGCACTTCCACTCGTGGCAGAGGCAGACGGGGTAGAGGACGCACTTCTGATCCATCATCTCCTCACCCTATATCTGATGACTCTGATCATTGACTTATCTAGATCCTAGGAGTTAGTATCTTGTTCTAGGATCTATACCTTGGGGCCATGTATTGACATTTAGCTGGTTGAATTTTATGTATTGAAATAATTATGATATTAATGAAATCATCTTTTACCTATATCTTTGTAATGATTATATTTTGGTTATATTTCAATCTCTGATACATCTATTGAAATATTATCTTCTCCTTGTTGTTGTTTGCTATTGATAATTGCTATATTAAGGGGGAGCAAACATCTGTGAAAAACTCTAAAGAGGAAGAAATTAAAGAATATTTCAGAAAAAGAAAAGAAAGAGTTAACTATGTTTGATGATGTCAAAATGGGGGAGAAATTAAAATTAAACAAAAATTGAAATTAGATAAAAAGCAAAACCCTAAATTATGAGAAAAAGGGGGAGAAATTAAATTAATACAAATATTGAAGAAATAAAACAAATATTGAAGAAATTAAACAAATATTGAAGAAATTAAACAAATATTGGAGAAATTAGACAAAAACAAGGATTGAAAGATTAAACAAAACTTTGAGAAATTTTGGTATCAAAATTTGGTATCAGACAGAACTTTAACAAAAAGTTATCCATCAAAAGCAAAATCATGAGTACAATGCAAATAAGTATTTTTTTATATATAAGCTCTAATATTCAAACTTGCTTTTGAAATTTTACTCACCTTGATACATCAATAAGAAATTTGTTTTACTCTGATACATCCTACAATTTCTTTCAACTTGATCTGATACATGATAACATTTGATCCGATATAGTGTGAAGGTTTCTCTAATATATTATAACATTTGCTCTGATACTGTATGAAATTTTCTCTGATACATTAAAAATTTTCTTGCTTTGATACATTATAAAATCTTTTCTGATATTATTGTAAAAATTATTTTTGCTCTGATACATAGAAAAAGTTATTTATCTTCTCTTGCTCTGATATATCTTGAACTCAAAATAATCTAATACCCTTTTCAAATCTTTAAGAAAATGGACAAACTATTTTTGCATTTATATTACATGCCAAAAGAATCATACTCTTTTCAAGCATATACACCTATAATGGATTCTTTTGAAATTAATGCTTTAACATAAATATTTTTGTTCATATATTTTGTCATCATCAAAAAGGGGGAGATTGTTGCTCCTAGATTGATTTTGATGATTACAAAGCAGATTGAAGGGATACAATATTTTAAAATAAAAAAGTCCTTATGCTCTTCAAGGGCAAAATCATAATTTCACTAAAATCCTGATTTGATAGTACCATTTGGTAGAACAAATGATTTGAAATCTATTGGTGAAAATTTCATTATGTTTGGACTTATATTTTTGAAGTTATGAAGGTTTGAAGTGCATGAGTCGACTCATGAGTCAACTCATGGCACTGTGAGCTGATTGGCACGCAAAAATTCTCCTTAGCACGCTAGTTTTCTGGCTTGGCACGACCTGTGAGTCGACTCATGAGTCGACCCACAAGGCATGAGTCGACTCATGAGTCGACCCCTGCTAATTTGAGCCAAGAAATTCCAGAAAAGCATTCTCTGGTTTTTGCAACAGAGGTCGACTCATGAGTCGACCCCTGAAGCATGAGTCGACTCATGAGTCGACCCCTGCGACGGGAAATGTCAGCAACGGCTATTTTTTTGCCCATTTTAATTGCCATTTATGCTTCTTAAAAATCCTCTAACGGCTCTTTATCTGCCTAAATTGTTTTCTCTTGCTTCTAATGCTACAAAATGCTTAATTTGATGAAAGAAATTGCAGATTAAATAGCGGATCAAACGTGAAATCAAAAAAGAAGAGAAAAAGAAGATATAGAGAAGAACAGAAGAGAGGATCAGAAATTTGCAAGAAAAAGCCTGAGATCAACGAAATATCCATTGAGAAAAAGAGAGAGGATCCACAATATACCAGAGAGATTGTGAAAGAGAAAAGGAAGATCTTTCAAGGAGAGAATTCTTCACGCCTATCGTTTTAACCTTGATCTAGAGATCGTTCAAAGCTTTCAAGAGATCTTCAATCAATAATCAACCTCTTCTCAAGCGTTCAACCGTTCATTCATCTTGAGAAAATCTGAAAAAGGGGTTCTTCATTTGAGTAAAGCTTTTATTGTTATATTTGCTCATTTAAGGAGCTGTTATTGTATTCATCTGTGCTCTAAATATTTTTACTCTTTGTGAGTTTTTGCTCTTATTTTTGGAGGATTTCCAAAACAAAGAAAGGTTGATCCGAACCTGAAATCGGAGTGTTTTGGGTTTGCTTGTACCCAAGAAACAAGTGTTCTAGCTTGGGATAGCTAGGGTCGGAGTTTCCGACGTCTTGTATTCTAGCTTGGGATAGCTAGTGTCGGAGTTTCCGACGTTTTGTATTCGGGTTGAATACAAAGGATAGTGGATTGAAATTCCCAAGTGGGATCTTGGGGAGTGGATGTAGGTGCAAGGTTAGCACCGAACCACTATAAATCCTTGTGTTTGTGGTGTGCTTTATCGCTTTATCTTATTTCTTTATTATATCCTTGCAATACTACTTTAGGTAATTAATATTGATTTAAAGCCATTGTTTTGTTCTTCATAAGTTATTTGTTGGGCTTAAAATTTTTAGAAACCCAATTCACCCCCCCTCTTGGGTTGCATAGCTGGGCAACATCCCTAATGTTCAAGAATTTCTCACCATTTTCAAACATTCCACTTACTAGCAACAAATTGCATAAGACCATCGGTATCTAATACCTAGGTAGTAGAATTACATAGAGAAACTTTAAGGTGTTATCATATAACGTCCTTGATGAGCAACTCTTGCTCCTTTCTCTTGTTCAGCCTATTATGGTCAAGAGAAGCAAGACAATTCTTCTTCCTATGATCCTGCTTCTGACAGTAGAAGCAATATGCCTGATTTGGATCGATTTTGGACTAATTATTTTGACTGGACTAAGAAGCCCCAATATGAACCCATTCGTACTGCTGAATCAAATTCAACTTTTGATACTAATTAACGAAGTTGGATCCCATAAGTCATCACCGTCTAACAGCGATTGAAGTAATTAAGGTTTAGCCTTATTTTGAGAAAAGAGAACAATGACCTAATGTATATGAATTATTTTAAACCTAGAGACTTGGACTTTAGTCTCAAGGTTCTTCCACTATTTTGTTCAAATTGGTAGCCTCTACCTTTAATTCAAAAAATTACTTTAATTTCTTAGTAGGTACTAGAATCCACATAGACTACAGACAAGCCCGACTTTGGTTGGCCAATCCATCTACATCTACGGGTAGGTTCATTAATCAATTATTTCTCCAAATAACTTTTAGTAATTTAATTTTATCCCAGAAACCTAATCAGTAGGCTTTGGCCTCCACTGTAAGGATCCGGTTAGGTCTAACCATTAACATGACCATACTTGGTGCATCTAACCAACGAATGATTAAGCTCAACTTTAGTTGGCTCACCTAACCACCATTAGAGAGATACTTCCAAGTCATCATATGATGAGTGATAATTTTATTAGTCAACAAGCACCAAGCCTTTGGGTCTGCAATGATTATTGAGTTAATGGACTCATTATCAAACACCTTAATGGAAGGCTATGACTTAGTTATCTCCATAACTTTGTCATTTTAAGGACCTAATAATTTTAGAAGATTTAAAATTATTAGTGATTTAAGGATAGAAAGGACATGGACCAATTTGCTCCCATTAACTTCACCAAGTCAGGTCCTCCTACTGACTTCTCAAGTCATTAACAAGGACTAGGATCAAATTTTGTCCATGGGCACCTAGATCAGTCTCACTGAATGAAATCAGACTCACTGATTTTCTATGTGACATGGGTTAGCATGAATCAATCAGCAACCTAATCAAGACCTGATTAATCATATTGGTCAGGTAAATATGATCGGTGGGAGGGTCTGCCAAAGCTTGTCTTAGACACCATCAAAAATGGTCAGATAAGCGGGCTCCTAATTAAAAACCACTGGTCAGGTTTACCTTAGACACCAACTGATTTATTAGTTTTGATTTGGTCTGTCTAAAGACTCGGGCTCAGCTGCTGAGCCACGATCAGTGTCCATTTGTTAGATATATGGACTTTGATCAACTACAACTATTGAAGTGATCTATAGAAATGACCTAATCCTAATTAATTTTTAATTAGATTTGATCAATTTCTTAACTTAGTCCATATTTAATCTAACCCTAGGTCTAACCTAGTTAATGACCTGATCAAAGCTAACCCATTACCCTTTAACCTATGTTTTATGAAATTGTCTTAGGATCTTTAAATCACAAACCTAGATCCTAAACAATCACTTAATTCTTTTAATTAAGTTCATGGCTGAGGGTTGGGGTTTGGCATTTTGAAAACTATTTTCAACTTTTGAAAGATTTAATACAATTTAGTATTGTTTCACTAAATAGGTCGACTCATTTCAAAATTGGGTCAGCTTATTTCACTAACAAACACTAACAATTAAAATTAGTCAGAAAAATAATTGAGCCAACTTTTCAGTCAAGCTGGATTGCTGGTCGAGCTGGCCCGATTAGATCAGCAAACAGAACCTTCACAAGATCCTGTTCTTGATTGATTTTAATATATGTATATTATATAAAATTTTATAAAATAAAATAGATCTAATCTAAAACATTCATGACAAGATTTATTTAAACCTTTTAAATTTTCTAGATCGCAACGTTCCAGGATAACCTTTGCACTGTAAGGGGTAAACCTTACAGTAGGAGGACAACATACAGTCTGTGCGATTATTATTTTATTTTTTAGATTTATT